>NC_064630.1:715062480-715365705 GCF_023864275.1 Schistocerca cancellata
TGAGGGGGGGGGGGGGGGCGAAGTAAACCGTGGTTGAATACAAACAAAATTCCTATTCGTACCTTTTATAAACCAAACGGCGATACAATAATATACATAACTATATACATTGTGTTCATCATATGGATTTGCAGCTCCTTGTATTGACCGTGTTGTTGTTGTTGTGGTCTTCAGTCCTGCGACTGGTTTGATGCAGCTCTCCATGCTACTCTATTCTGTGCAAGCTTCCTCATCTCCCAGTACCTACTGCAGCCTACATCTTTCTGAATCTGCTTAGTGTATTCATCTCTTGGTCTCCCTCTACGATTATTACCCTCCACGCTGCCCTCCATTACTAAATTGGTAATCCCTCGATGTCTCAGAACATGTCCTACCAACCGATCCCTTCTTCTAGTCATGTTGTGCCACAAGCTCCTATTCTCCCCAATTCTATTCAATACCTCCTCATTAGTTATGTGATCTAGCCATCTAATCTTCAGCATTCTTCTGTAGCACCACATTTCGAAAGCTTCATTTCTCTTCTTGTCTACACTATGTATCGTCCACGTTTCACTTCCATACATGGCTACACTCCATACAAATACTTTCAGAAACGACTTCCTGACATTTAAATCTATACTCGATGTTAACAAATTTCTCTTCTTCAGAAACGCTTTCCTTGCCGTTGCCAGCTTACATTTTATATCCTCTCTACTTCGACCATCATCAGTTATTTTGCTCCCCAAATAGCAAAACTCCTTTACTACTTTAAGTGTCTCATTACCTAATCTAATTCCCTCAGCATCACCCGACTTAATTCGACTACATTCCATTATCCTCGTTTTGCTTTTCTTGATGTTCATCTTATACCCTCCTTTCAACACACTGCCCATTCCATTCAACTGCTCTCCCAAGTCCTTTGCTGTCTCTGACAGAATTACAATGTCATCGACGAACCTCAAGGTTTTTATTTCTTCTCCATGGATTTTAATTCCTACTCCGAACTTTTCTTTTCTTCCCTTTATTGCTTGTTCAATATACAGTTTGAATGACATCGGGGATAGGCTACAACCCTGTCTCACTCCCTTCCCAACCACTGCTTCCCTTTCATACCCCTCGACTCTTATAACAGCCATCAGGTTTCTGTACAAATTGTAAATAGCCTTTCACTCACTGTATTTTACCCCTGCCACCTTCACTGCCACCTTCAGAATTTGAAAGAGAGTATTCCAATCAACATTGTCAAAAACTTTCTCTAAGTCTACAAATGCTTGAAACGTAGGTTTGCCCTTCCTTAATCTTTCTTCTAAGATAAGTCGTAGGGTCAGTATTGCCTCACGTGTTCCAACATTTCTACGGAATCCAAACTGATCTTCCCCGAGGTCGGCTTCTATCAGTTTTTCCATTCGTCTGTAAAGAATTCGCGTTAGTATTTTGCAGCTGTGACTTATTAAACTGATAGTACGGTAGTTTTCACATCTGTCAACTCCTGATTTCTTTGGGATTGGCATTATTATATTCTTCTTGAAGTCAGAGGGTATTTCGCCTGTCTCATACATCTTGCTCACCAAATCGTAGAGTTTCGTCAGGACTGGCTCTCCCAAGGCTGTCAGTAGTTCTAATGGAATGTTGTCTACTCCGGGGGCCTTGTTTCGACTCAGGTCTTTCAGTGCTCTGTCGAACTCTTCACGCAGTATCATATCTCCCATTTCATCTTCATCTACATCCTCTTCCAATACCATAATAATCTCCTCAAGTACATAGCCCTTGTATAGACCCTCTATATACTCCTTCCACCTTTCTGCTTTCCCTTCTTTGCTCAGAACTGGGCTTCCATCTGAGCTCTTGATATTCATACAAGTGGTTCTCCTTTCTCCAAAGGTCTCTTTAATTTTCCTGTAGGCAGTATCTATCTTACCCCTAGTGAGATAAGCCTCTACATCCTTACATTTGTCCTCTAGGCATCCCTGCTTAGCCATTTTGCACTTCCTGTCGATCTCATTTTTGAGACGTTTGCATTCCTTTTTGCCTGCTTCATTTACTGCATTTTTATATTTTCTCCTTTCATCAATTAAATTCAATATTTCTTCTGTTACCCAACGGTTTCTACTGGCCCTCGTCTTTTTATCTATTTGATCCTCTGCTGCCTTCACTATTTCATCCCTGAAAGTTACCCATTCTTCTTCTACTGTATTTCTTTCCTCCATTCCTGTCAATTATTCCCTTATGCTCTCCCTGAAACTCTGTACAACCTCTGGAGCTTTCAGTTTATCCAGGTCCCATCTCCTTAAATTCCCACCTTTTTGCAGTTTCTTCAGTTGTAATCTATAGTTGATAACCGATAGATTGTGGTCAGAGTCCACATCTGCCCCTGGAAATGTCTTGCAATTTAAAACCTGGTTCCTAAATCTCTGTCTTACCATTATATAATCTATCTGATACCTTTTAGTATCTCCAGGGTTCTTCCATGTATACAACCCTTCTTTTATCATTCTTGAACCTCTTTCATTTCTTAGCCCCAATCCATATTCACCTCCAATGTTTCCTTCTCTCCCTTTTCCTACTCTCGAATTCCAGTCACCCATGACTATTAAATTTTCGTCTCCCTTCACTACCTGAATAATTTCTTTTATCTCCTCATACATTTCATCAATTTCTTCGTCATCTGCAGAGCTAGTTGGCATATAAACTTGTACTACTGTAGTTGGCGTGGGCTTCGTGTCTATCTTGGCCACAATAATGCGTTCACTATGCTGTTTGTAGTAGCTTACCGGTACTCCTATTTTTTTTATTCATTATTAAACCTACGCCAGCATTACCCCTATTTGATTTTGTATTTATAACCCTGTATTCACCTGACCAGAAGTCTTGTCCCACCTGCCACCGAACCTCGCTAATTCCCACTATATCTAACTTCAAACTATCCATTTCCCTTTTTAAATTTTCTAACCTACCTGCCCGATTAAGGGATCTGACATTCCACTCTCCGATCCGTAGAACGCCACTTTTCTTTCTCTTGATAACGACGTCCTCCTGAGTAGTACCCACTCGGAGATCCGAATGGGCGACTATTTTACCTCCGGAATATTTTACCCAAGAGGACGCCATCATCATTTAATCATACAGTAAAGCTGCATGCCCTCGGGAAAAATTACGGCTGTAGTTTCCCCTTGCTTTCAGCTGTTCGCAGTACCAGAACAGCAAGGCCATTTTGGTTGACATTACAAGGCCAGATCAGTCAATCATCCAGACTGTTGCCCCTGCAACTTCTGAAAAGGCTGTTTCCCCTCTTCAGGAACCACACATTTGTCTGGCCTCTCAACGGATACCCTTCCGTTGTGGTTGCACCTACGGTACGGCTATCTGTATCGTTGAGGCACGCAAGCCTCCCCACCAACGGCAAGGTCCATGGTTCATGGGGGGGTTGACCGTGTTAGCAGCTAAAATTGTAGGATGTGAAGTCCGCCAGAATGCAAAACACCTTTTTTCTCAGTACCCAATCATGTTTCAGCACCTCTGTACCATCGTCACTGGGTTTCTGTTTTATTTATTCTCTAATGTAAACATTTCTGTTAAATGATTACAAAATTATGTCGATGTTTAGTTCAAACAATAGTTCGTTTCTTTTTGTTAATATCTTTACACTTGGTGTGCATGAATTTTCCGGATGACTTGTGTATAGCTTGTCATCTGCAACCAAACGATGTTGATGAGAAAATTTTGCTGGGAGTTAACCTATCATGTAGAATGTATAGGCCATTGAGGAAAACTTCCACATACAGAAGGCAATAGCAGAAGGAAAACAGGTCTCAAATGAATACACTACACACTGCAAGGGCACACTGTTTGACACATTAAAGGAACTTTACAAGAAAGAAAACACAAGCAGATAAATTACACACACACACACACACACACACAAAGATAAAATGTAAACAACATTCAAATTTGGCGCTGAACTCCCTGGTGAACAAATAAACGCTGACTTTAATGGGATACACAACAAACCACAATCACAATGTGTTTTGGTAAAGTGAAAAGTGTTTTACTACCTTATTTGTGGAAAATAGATGTTATATTTACGTGTGCATCACGACACCTCACCACGATGCGAAGAATAAAAGGGTTTTCTACACGAAAACGTAAGTAAATACGAATGTAGGTGCGAAATCATCGCGTCAAACCAAATTACATTCTAGATGATGGGTTACCTCTCAGCCAAATTTTCTCATTAACATCGTTTGGTTGCAGACGACAAGCTACCTGTAGTAAATAATGCACAAGTGATCCGGAAAATTCATGCACACCAAGTGTAAAGGTATTAACAAAAAGAAACGAACTATTGTTTTAACTAAACATCCACATAATTTTGTAATCATTTAACAAAAATGTTCACATTACAGAATAAGTAAAACGGAAACCCACTGATGATGGCACAGTTGGTGCTGGAACATGTTTAGGTGCTGAGAAAAAACGGTGTTCTACATAATTGGCGGACCTCACATCCTACAAACATACGCATTTTTTTAACAATAAGGCACGCATCAATGTAGTAACGTTAAGATACATTGCTTGACAACTATCAAGGAAAATTGACACTTGCTAAGAAACAACTGTTAGTTACTACGGAACAACCGGCAACTGCTACAGAACATCGGACCAATGATAGTAAAAAGAAGTGCCATTCAATCGACGGCGGTGCACGCACGGCATTTGTGCATTAGACAGTCACTCAGTACGGTGTTTGACTAAGGTTGTTGCGGAACCGCCTAGTGTGACAGTCCGTGTGGTGCGGCAGCATGGCTGCAAGACATCATCGTGGACAAGCAGTTGAACGACAGGAGGCCGGCCGAAGCGTCACTCTTGTGGCCACAGCGATGGGTGTGTCAAAAAGGGCCGTCTCGCGAATAAAAAATGCTGCTGAAGGTACAATTGCTAAGCGAAAGCATGCCCGTGATCATTTATGGACCACCACACCGCAAGAGGATCTGTACCTTGCCCTAGCGTCGAAAAGGAACAGACATCTCATTGTTAGGCAGGTGGCTGCTGACCTTGCAGCGCCTACCTGTACACGACTCTCTGCCACAACCATTTCGTGACGATTAATACCCCAGGCAAATTAGTAAGTAAATGAGCAAATAGGAGAAAAATTTATCAAGTTTTGAAACTTCGGGAAAATACTCATATGGGGTATAGTAATAAGAAACACAAAAGATCCACTTCGTAGGAAGAGGGGGGGGGGGCTCATCCCCTTTTTGTCCCCTCCAAACGTCAATTTGTCCCATATTTTAAAATTTGTACGCAAAAAGAGTCATTTTTCGAATAGAGCTCTTATTAGTAAATACACAAAATCGTACACGAAAAAGATTTTGTGCATCTTATAATTGCCGGCCCTGGTGGCCGAGCGGTTCTAGGCGCTACAGTCTGGAACCGCGAGACCGCTACGGTCGCAGGTTCGAATCTCGCCTCGGGCATGGATGTGTGTGATGTCCTTAGGTTAGTTAGGTTTAAGTAGTTCTAAGTTCTAGGGGACTGATGACCTCAGACGTTAAGTCCCATAGTGCCCCCATTTGAAGCCAGCTTACCATTTATATGAGTGGTACTTGAGGTATAAGAATTGGAATAGAATTCTGTTAACGTAATGGTTTGCAGGTTTTGTTGCTTAGCAAACTATTTAAATGAAAAGAGTAATTAACTGTATGGAAATATTTCGTAGTGCATATATTCAACTTCATGATATTTCTTTTGCGATCACTATTATTGACATCTTTAGTATGTGCGAACAATCACAACGTCAAGTTCCCCTTCCCATTCACTCAGCGCTCCTCGACCACTATTGTCATTGCCCTTTCTTTCTACCCAGTATGGCAGTTCAATTAAGTTAATGTTGTGAATTGTCAAAGTGGTGTCAGAGAGTTCTGTTTTTGTGACAGTATTCACCAGTTTGTGGTGCTATTAAGTCCTTCTTCTCAGTCTCATTTCTTTTGTCTGCACTGAGAAAACAATAATGCTGGACCCTACAACCTG
Organism: Schistocerca cancellata; assembly: GCF_023864275.1. NCBI lineage: Eukaryota > Metazoa > Arthropoda > Insecta > Orthoptera > Acrididae > Schistocerca > Schistocerca cancellata. The sequence goes on from NC_064630.1 coordinate 715,068,487, forward strand.
TTTTATTTGTGATAAATCTGTTTCGGAACAATAGTGACTTTGATTGAGTCAGTAAGCAACGGAAGGATACGGCTCATAATCTTCTACAGAACGCTAGACTGACTGAAGTGCATAAGGTATGTCGACGTGAATCTATTAAGGAACGTAATATAAGGAAACTAATTACTCAGAATGTTGCTCAAGCAGATGATAAAAGTTTGAGTTCCTCTTCCTCTTATCCATTCAATTTAAAAAAAGACTTTCCTATGTGCTAAAAAGTTTGACATACAGGCGGAAACAAAAAATCCACTCCACAAACGCCGTGGATTGTTTGAAGTTCGCTCTTTAACTGTGAAACATCCGCTGCTTGACAAAGTAGACAAACGCGATGATGATATCTGTAGAAAGGTTGCAGAACACATCAATAATGTTTTGTGTTTAATAGCTTCAGAAGCCTGGTATCATCAAGATCGCTCTGCTAATTTATTGTCGAACCCCTCCTTAGTTCGAAAAAGAGACCGCCCTCAAGATACTAACTTTGATGCCGCTTTTCAAGGATTATTCAAATTTATAGATACTTCAGAGGAATGTCAGTTTTCACTGCTCGATTTGATGCAGAAAGTATATCAATGCCTACCAGAAGGAGACACAATGACCATAAAAACTTTGAAAAAGAAAGTGACTGAACACTTCGGTGATGGGGACTTGTTTGCCACAATGCCAAAAAATCCCCCAGTGGTATGCTTTCGCGGCAGTAGCCTCAAACTTTAAAATCAATGGTACAATTAACGAGCTATTAATGAAAAAGATGAGAGAAATAGAATACACACACAAAACAAGTTTCGCATCATTTCGGTTCCGAGAGTTCCGAAGGCTGTACAGAAAATTGGAACAGAGATCAACATAAACACCATTTTCACCCTTTTTACTGCTAACGAAAGCCACACATTGCATGTTGTACCACCACACAGCGAGAACTTCAGAGGCGGTGGTCCAGATTGCTGTACATACCAATACCTCTAATACCCTGTAGCACGTCCTCTTGCGTTGATGCATGCCTGTATTAGTCGTGGCATACTATCCACAAGTTCATCAAGGCACTGTTGATCCAGATTGTCCCACTCCTCAGCGGCGATTCGGCGTAGATCCCTCAGAGTGATTTGCGGGTCACGTCGTCCATAAACAGCCCTTTCCAATCTATCCCAGGCATGTCGGTAGGGTTCGTATCTGGAGAAAATGCTGGCCACTACAGTCAAGCGATGTCGTTATCCTGAAGGAATTCATTCACAAGATGTGCACGATGGGGGCGCGAATTTCCGTTGATGAAGACAAGTGCCTCGCCAATATGCTGCCGATATGGTTGCACTCTCTGTCGGAGAATGGCATTCTTATATCCTACAACCGTTACGACACCGTCCATAGCCACCAGCGGCGTAAGTGGACGCCACATAATGCCACCTTGCTGCACTCTCCGGACAGTGTGTCGAAGGCGTTCAGCCTGACAGGGTTGATTCCAAACACGTCTCCGACGATTATCTGGTTGAAGGCATATGCAACACTTATCGTTGAAGAGAATGTGATGCCAGTCCTGAGCGGTCCATTCTGCATATTGTTGGGCCCATCTGTACCGCGCTGGATGTTGTCGTGATTGCGAAGATGGGCCTCGCCATTTACTTCGGGAGTGAAGTTGCGTTTCATATAGCCTATTGTGCACAACTTGAATCGTAGCACAACGTCCTGTGGCTGCACGAAAACATTATTCAACATGGTGGCGTTGCTGTCAGGTTCTCCTCCGAGCCATAATAGGCAGGTAGTGGCCATCCACTCCAATAGTAGCCCTTGGGCGGCCTCAGCGAGGCATGTCATCGACAGTTCTTGTCTCTCTGTATCTCTTCCATGTCCAGACAACATCGCTCTGGTTCACTCCGAGACGCCTGGACACCTCTCGTGTTAAGAGTCCTTCCTGTAACAAAGTAACAATCCGCATGGGATCGAACCGCGGTATTGATCGTCTAGGCATGGTTGAACTACAGACAACAGGAGCCATGTACCTCCTTCCCAGTGGAATGATTGGAACTGATCGGCTGTCGGACCCCCTCCGTCAAATAGGCGCTGATCATACATGGTTGTTTACATCTTTGGGCGGGTTTTGTGACCTCTCAGGATAGTCAGAGGGACTGTGTCTGTGATATAATATCCACAGTCAATGACTATCTTCAGGAGTTCTGGGAGCTGGGATGATGCAAGACTTTTTTTTATGTGCGTAGTAGAAGCAGCAGCAGCTGTCATCCGTGAAGATATAAGAACGACTACTTATAGTATTGCCGATTATCCAGATATCAATGTCTTCTCAGAGAATGCTGAAGTTATGGTTCCTGACACTTTCCACAAATTAGTGAAGGGTGTGGTTTTGTCAAAAAAGAAAGGTAGTGAACAGTCCCCTTTTAAAAAATGTACAGCAATATCCCAGGCCACGTTCATTTATCTCCCCACTGCCACTTTATCTTGCTATGTGCTTGTTACGTAAAGTGGGATCAAAAAACATTGTTGAAATTGTCTCTAATATGGGTTTATGATCTTCCTATAGCACTGTGGCTTTATTTGAGGCTTCTGCCGTTCAGTTCTAGAAACCAAACACTTCAAATGATTCGTTATCACAGTTCGTTTTCGATAATTCTGACTCCAATATTGCAACAACGAGGGCAAGGCTGGCCATTGTGATCGGAAGTCTGTTAATGCATCCCGTTTCTACCAAGGCAGCAAGGAGAAAGACTTCGTTTATGTACGAAGCATGGGGGCTGGGGTTCAGCTACAGTCGTCCAGAGTTACGTTCTCCGACGAATCTCGCTTCACTGTGGAAACTGGGTCTTGTCACCAGTTAGTGTGGAGAGAGAGAACGCGTTAGACACCACGGAATGTTTATGAATGTCATCGGGTGGCCTACGCGTTGTGATTTGGTCGTACATTACGCACAATAGCCGAACACCTCTGCATATCATTGCATGAGATACCGTTACAGCACAATGGTATTAGAGGGAGATTATTCTGGATCATGTAATTCTCCTTAGGGGCGCGTTAGAGGCTGGTTTTTATTTCACACACAACCGGAGGTATGTTTGACACACTGAAAAGAGGAGATACTAAATGTATGGGACGTCTGCATACTCCTCGCACATAAACCTTTTTGAGCATGCCTGAAATATTCTTTGCAGTAGTTTCTCTACGAAAACCTCCTCCCTCAACCAAGAACTGAAAACCCTCTTGAGAAAGGAATGGGACAATATCCCCTAATCCTGAACAGTTTGGTAGTCATCATGAATAACAGGTACATAATGTGCATCAGAGCCCGAGGAGGGGGTATTCCTTACTGTGAATCTGATATCGTCTTTCGTATTGTCAGTCTGACCTGTGTCAGACATGGACGTTACTTAATTTCTGTTGTCCTGCTCTCCCATGTAAGGATATCTGTATGATATTTCGTTGTAAGTATACCACACTACCAATATTACGTATTTGCAGCGGCAAAATTCTTTACAAGAAATGCGAGCTTACCTCTAGTGAAGGAGAGGATCCGGTTTACTCGCCGTGAAGTGGACGTCGCATCGAAACAGTTGTTTCATCTGCATATGAAGATTGCATTCAGCCTGCCATCACTTTCCTGGTCATGGGTCGACGTCGTGACGTGGGAAAAATCGGACTGGGTCCATAAAGAGTCTGCATCAAGACAGTTTTCGAAGTTGGGCCGGCAGTCAGCTACGTTACCGCAAGAAGATACTTTTCGAAGCTCCGTGGTCTATTTAACGGATAAGGTTTTGGACAACGTAGCGCTGCCTGTGCTTGGGAAAAGCTTGAACTTCGCCCCTACGCCGAGAACCCTGTTTCTAACTGATTTTATTAGTGCTGTTGAGGAAGCTGTTAGACCTCATCCTAGCGATGCTGCAGAAGAAATTAGACGTGAAACAAGTCGTGCATTTAAGAAATCTCCACCTCAGAAGAGCAACATTTCTGCCATGGAAAGGGCCGCACTACGAAAGTTACGAGAATATCCTCATACGGTGGTCTTACCAGGGGATAAGGGAAACGCCACAGTGCTGTTACCACGTGAGGTTTATAATCAGAAGATTTACAACTCGCTGAGTGAACCAGTGTATCGTAAGACTGACAAAGACCCCACAGCGAAAGTAGAAAGGGAAACATCAGCACAACTGAATTCTTCTCCTATTCCGCAACAAGTGGCGAAAGGACTAAGACCTCCTAGTTCTGTGCCACCCATGTTATATGGTCCTCCGGAGATCCATAAAAAATAGGTTCCGTTACGGCCCATTGTCAGTAATACCGACGCCTCCACGTATGATTTGGCGATACATCTCGCCTCTCTAGTGAGACGTTTTGTGGGGAAGGGCGCACGTCATGTTCGTAACTCGACTGATTTTTATCCATAGACTGAAGTCACTTAAAGTCAGTGAACTAGCGAGGTTCGATATCATCTTACTTTTCACTAAGGCTGCTCTTATGGACTCTTTGTCGCTCATCAGTAATAAGTTCACGGCCGACATAACAGCGCATTTCCATCATCTCCTTTCCTCAACCTACTTTTTATTTAACAACGAATATTTTGAGCAGACTGACGGTGCTCCCATGGGAAGCCCTCTCTCGCCTTTGGTAGCAAACTTTTTCGTGGAAGACTTCGAGGAATGGGCACTTGATTCGGCAGAACTTCAACCGAGAATCTCCTGGCGATATGTAGAAGACAATTTTGTAGTGTGGCCCCATCGTGAAGAGGAACTGTCACAGTTCTTGCAACATCTGAATGCAGTCCACAAGAACATCCAGTTTACGATGGAAATAGAGAATGATGGTTGCTTGCCGTTTTTGTACGTATTGGTTACTGGGAGAGTGGATGGGTCATTAGGGCATGCTGTCCATCGTATGGCCACACATACGAACCTTTACCTGCAAACGCCGAGTTGCCATCACCCTTCACAAACTACCGGCGTCCTTAGAACGTTGGTGCACCGGGCTCATGTTGCTTCTGATGGAGACAGCCATACAAAGGAGCTGGAACATCTAGAGTTGGTGTTCAGAGATAATGTTTACTCTTCACACAAGATTAACACAGCGCTTAAAAGGAAGAAACTTGACCACCCACAATATCAAGAAGATAAAGATTTGTTGAAGTATAGGGAATTCCTCCTGTATGTCGGCAACTTTTCATCTAAAGCAGGCAGGATCCTAAGGAAACATCAAGCTAAGGTAATCTTCTAGCCTGCCCTTCTCGGATCGGTATAAGACGACCTGGGTCTGCGGAGGGCCGGTATCTATAAAATTCCTTTCCAGTGCGGCAAAGCTTACATAGATCAGACGATACGCACAGCACACGAAAGGTGCGTTGAAAATGAGCACCACACTCGCCTTTCTCAGCTCAGTAAGTCGGCTCTAGCTGAGCATTGTATTAGCACAGAACACACTATGAATTTTTCTGCCACAAAAATCTTTTCCCCAGCGAGAAATTTCTGGAATTCAGTAATTAAAGAATCTGTGGAGATACGCCTAGCGAAAAATCTTATAAATGGTGACGGCGGTTTTCAACTGGACAATGCTTGGGACCCGGAGGTCTCTCTAATTTCTTCTGAGAGAAGACAGGTTATTCAGAATGACACATGTGACGACAATAGACGTCTGTTTTTCGTGAGGCGAGCGCGCATTCCGACAGAGGGCGGACATGTAATTTTCACCTTTATGCATAAACGTGCGCGCCAGTATTTCCATAGGGCGCGGATTTAGATAGAGGACGCTCCTGTGATGGCCGCCATTGCGCATGCGTTTTCGTTCCAGTTTTTTCCTATAAAGCTGGCGCCTGGAACTTGCAGTCTCCACCTCCCGTAAACTCGATCCTCCTTACCCGCTTGTCTCCCCCATCCTCTCCCACCCCCGCCCGCTGCCGCGCCTGTATTCCCATGTCCCACCTGCTCTCCATCTCTCCACCCTCCTTACCCTCTCCCAAGGTGGCTTTCGCCAGCTCCCTCTCCCTGATGATGCCCTCCTCCCCTCCATCTACCCCTCCTACCAACTTTGATCCTCCCTCCCTCTTCCTGTGTTTGCTCCTTTGGGCACCCTCCCTCCCATCTCTCCCCCTTTCTTCCCTCCTCTACTTCTCCCCACTCCTCCCCCAGGCTTCCCCTCCCCTGTCCCTCTACTCCTCCTCCCATCTCCTCCGCCATTGGCATCTTTGTTCTCCCCTCCCCCCCCCCTCACCCTTCTTGCCCTCTTGGCAGGTCCCCGGACTCGCACACGCTACATGGACATTCGAGCGCCGGAGATCATCGCCATCACTGTCTCGTGTGTGCCGTCGTGTTTAGTGTTCAGTGTTCACCTTCGCACTCCATCGTTCACCTGTGCCATCGACATCTTCCGTATTTGTGCGTCGTGTCAACAGTTTGTAGTGTGGATTATCGTCGAGTGTGAACGCCTCCGTATTTGTCTTTATGTCTACTGTTTTATTACCCACCGTTATGTCACTTATGTGTATTCTTTCTGTTGTTTCTTTGTCTATTCTATGGCTGCAGAGCAGCGTAAAATGCTGCTGACAGCCTGCCTGTTTGTACGGGTTTAAAAATAACAATAAAGAAAAAAAAAACTTGCAGTCTCCAGTGAATGACACTCACCTGAAGGTGGCTGGATGATTGCCAGCCGAACTATCGTAGGAAGAAGTCAACGTGATCCGGCTGCAGTCCGGAAATCTCTTCGAACTTTTCGATGTACTCCGTCAATCCTATTTGGTAACGATTCCACCCCGCTCAGCAGTATTCTAAAAGAGGACGGACAATCGTAGAGTAGTCAGTCTCCTTAGTAAAAAATAGTTCAAATGGTTCTGAGCACCTTGGGACTTAACACCTGAGGTCATCAGTCCCCTAGAACTTAAAATTACTTAAACCTAACTAACCTAAGGACATCACACACATCCATGCCCGAGGCAAGATACGAAACTGCGACCGTAGCGGTGGCGCGGTTACAGCCTGAAGCGCCTAGAACCGCTCGGCCATAGAGGCTGGCTCACCTTAGTAGATCTGTTACATTTTCTAAGTGTCCTGCCAATAAAACGCGCCGTCTTTGTTTAGCCTTCTCCACAACATTTTGTGTGTGTTCCTTGCAATTTAAGTTATTCGTAATTGTGATTCCTCGGTATTTAGTTGAATTTACGGCCTTTAGATTTGACTGATATATGGTGTATCCGAAGTTTACGGATTGCATTTAGCACTCATGTGGATGACCTTACACTTTTCGTTATTTACCGTCAATTGCAATTTTCGCGCCATACAGATACCTTTTCTAAATCGTTTTACAATTTGTTTTGATCTTCTGGTGAATTTTCTAGGCGATAAACGACAGCGTCATCTGCAAACAACCTAAGACGGCTGCTCAGAATGTCTCCCAAATCCTTTATATAGATAAGGAACAGCGAAGGGCCTGTAACACCATCTTGGGGAACGCCAGGAATCACTTCTGCTTTACTCGATGACTTTTCGTCAGTGTGACCTCTCTGACAGGCAATCAAGGACCCCGTCACATAACTGAGACGATACTCCATAAGCATGCTATTTCACTACATGCCGCTTGTGTGGTACAGTGTCAGAAGCCTTCCAGAAATCCAGAAACAGTTTGAAATCTCTAGTCAATAGTACTCAACACTTGATGCGAGTAAAGAGCAAGTTGTGTTTCACAAGAAGGTTTTATTCCACATCCGTGTTGACTGTGTGTCCAGAGACCGTTTTCTTCGAGGTAATTCGCAATGTTCAAACACAATATATGTTCCAAAATCCTGCATCATATCGACGTTAATGATATGGACTGTAATTTAGTGAATTACTCCTGGTACCTTTCTTGAATATTGGTGTGACCTGTGCAACTTCCCAGTTTTCGGGTACAGATCTTTCGTAGAGCGGACGGTTGTGTATGATAGTTAAGTATGGAGCTATTACATCTGCTTACTCTGAAAGGAACCTAACTGAAATACAATCTGGATCAGAAGACTTGCTTTGTTAAGTGGTTTAAGTTGTTTCACTGCTCCGAGGATATCTACTTCTACGTTACTCATTTTGGCAGCTGTTCTTCATTCGAAGTCTGGAATATTTACTTCTTCTTCTTTTGTGAAGGCACTTCGGAAGGCTGCGTTTAGTAACTCTGCTTTGACAGCACTGTCGAGAGAGATATTGCTCATGAAGACGGATTTAAATTTCTTCAATACTGTCAGAGATAGCATCTCTTCCCATTTTACAAAAAACTGAAATTGTAGTATTTACGCTTGACTCACTGGCCCTTTCTTTCTTAAGGTGACGTGCAATAACAGGTTTCTCGGAAGCGTTCAGCCATTCGGCATGTCCTTTGTATCTGATTTCAATCATTCTGTCTTTTTCACTGATGTGACTCATTTCACATTCAGTACCTTTGACTTTTACATACAATGTTTTGCTTCGAAACTGGTTCTCTTGTTTTAAATACTGAGTAGTAGTAATTTGTAAGAATCCCCAGGAAGGAAGATGAACAAAAATACAGATACAGTGCTAGCCACTGAAACTGCAGTATCTACATCTTCATCTCTGCACCACACTCTTCACGGTATGTGGCGGAGGATACTTGTTTACTCATGCCACTTCTCCCTTTTTCTGTTCCAGTCGCGTCTGGTTCGCGGGAAGAAAGATTGCAGGTCATCCTCCGTGTGGGTTCGAATCAGTCTAATTTTATCTTCGTGGTCTTTCCGCGAGGTGTACGTAAGAGGAAGCAACATATTGTTTCTTCTAGGTACGTAAGCTCTTGGAACTTCAACAGCGGATGACAACGTGAAGGAGAACGCATCTCTCACATCGCTTGCCACTGAAGTTGGCTGAGCGCCTCGGTGACGCTTTCGCGCTTACAAAATGATCATGCAACGAAACGTGCTGCTCTTCTTTGACTCCTATCTAGCACAGATACCATACTGACGAGCAGTATTCAAGTACTGGTCGAACGAGTGAATGAGTCTGTCTCGCATCAGCCTTACGATTAATTTTATGTGGTCGATCCACTTCAAATCGATCCGTACGACATATTCTTAGATATTTTACGAAAGTAACTACGTCCAGTGATTGTTCTGAATTTTATGCAGTCATACAATAAAGGGTCACACTGTCTATGTATTCGCAATACGTTAAATTTATCTTGATGGTCAGTTGTCACTCCTTGCACCAGGCGTCGATTACCTGCAGGTCTTCCTACATTTCGTTACAATTTTCTCGCGCCAAGACTTCTCTGAGTACAACAGCATCAATCGCGAAATGCTCAAGGAACTACCGACATAATCTTTTAGGACATTTACAAATATTGTGGCAACTATGTATCCTCTAATATTACCCTATGGCACTCCCGAAATTATTTTTACGTCTGAGGACTTCTACCTGTACAGAATGAAGTTTTGTGTTCGATCTACCCCTCAGTCCAGTCACACAGTTGATCAAACATGCCATACGCTCGTTTCTTGTGCATTAGGCGGCAGTGCAGAGTTGTACAGAATGCCTTTCGGAAACCAAGGACCACGTCCTCTACCCGGGCAACTGTATGTGTTTTCTGTGTCTTGTGGACAGTTCAAAAATGGTTCAAATGGCTATGAGCACTGTGGGACTCAACATCTGAGGTCATCAGTCCCCTAGAACTTAGAACTACTCAAACCTAACTGACCTAAGGACATCACACACATCCATGCACGAGGCAGAATTCGAACCTGCGACCATAGCGGTCGCGCGGTTCCAGACTGAAGCACCTAGCACCGCTCGGCCACAGCGGCCGGCTCTTGTGGATTAACAGAGCGAGTATGGTTTCACACGATCGTTGTTTTCGGAGTCCATGTTGGTTGCTACAAAAGAGATTTTTGGTCTCCAGAAATGTCATAATACGAAAATTTAAATATGTTCCCAAAGTTCTACAACAGACCGACGTCAGAGATATAGGCATATAGTTCTGTGCGTCTGTTCGTCGATCCGTTTTGAGAAGAGGAATGGCATGTGCTTTTTTTCCAGTCATTGACAACGATTCGCTCCTCGTGAGACCCACTGTACACTACTGCTAGAAGAGGAGAAAGTTCTTTCCCATACTCTGCATAGAATAGAATTGATATCCCGACACATCCTATGGCCTTTCCTCTGTTGAGCGTTTTCAGTTGCTTTTCTGTCCCTCGGTCACTTATTTCGATATGTCATTCTGTCGTCCGTACCGGTTGTAGTTCATCATGAAGACTACATACAACAAACGTCAAATCGACTCATGTCAGCACAACTGTACGAAGTAATGTAACTGTTACTGCAACTACGTTCTGAGCAGATTCTGCATCGGGTTCCTCATTGGGAATCGCATTTTACTGTTCGTCCTTCTTCGTAAGATCGTGTTATGCCTCGTCCAAGAAGTGGAAAAGCCTACCGGGGATTGGCGGGATTCGACAGTGGATGGACCCTGGCCTATGGAGACAGTTTGTTATCGTTTCGGAATACTTACACCACGATTGTCATGACAATATGGAATTCACTGGTTCAAAGCTATGCAACATCTCAGCTACCCTATGCGACTAATGCTCGAAAACACAGACATACTCCTCGCTCAACCGTTCACAATCGTGGTTTTGTGTAAGTTTCCTAGTTGTGCAGTCAGTTACCGAAATTTGTTTACTCTAGAGATGGTCAAGCCTGTCTCAAAGTTACCTGTACGATTCCAGTCGTAAAAGGGATCAGCGAATGTTAAGTGTGTGCTACAGTAGTGAAAAGCTTATTGTTTATATACTGCCCACTTGGTTGTTACATATTTATCCCTATACCGTAAGCGATTCTTTCATTACACAAGTAACACATAGACGAATACCTAGAGTAGCAAAAATTTCTGGACGTCAACGCAAGCAAAGATGGCTGCCAAGAAGAGCGTATTGTAAGGGCACTAGTGACAGACGTCACAGATTCAACATCGCAGATTTGCAAGCAGAACCAATTCGCAAAGTAGATCTCAGAAGTGACAAAACGATCTCTAGAGAACAGGTGACATGTAGCTCCAGTACAGGCACGCACGTCTCTAGTCCAACTTCCACAAACACTACAGTAGCGACGTGTACAGATGGTGATTCAACTGCCCCTTCTTATAAGTTTCATGTGACATGCAACGCCTTTCAATACCACTGACAAATTTTAATATTCTCTCGTTCGCTACGTGCAGACTATTAGTCCAACAGATAGAATGAACAGGAATTTCTTGTTTTGCAAGGAAATTTTATGTAGTTATTTTCGCTACAGGCAGTAGTTCTCGAATTATTGAAGATAAAGGTACAAAAATGACCTTCAGACGTTTTTGTATTGAATAACTCGAAAACTGTGACCTCCAGCGAAAACGTATCCCAGTATAAAATTTAGCTACATCAAATTTCCTACAAAAATATTATGTTCTTTTATTCTGCAAGTCTAACAGGTTGCACATAGCGAGTGAAATAATACGAAAATCTTGAGCATGGGTTTTGAAGGCATTGCAGGTTGCATGAAACCCATAGGTAGGGGCAGATGAATCGTCCTGTATAGCTCGACTTGTACAGTCAGGATTTAGAGCTGGTAATCGTGAGCGGTTCCATGCCCTCTTCTGCATGTCTCTTTGCATGTCATTTTTATCAATTTTATTAATGTTATATGTCATTGCACTGTAGTAACAGACCGAATAAGGTTATTGTAATGAGAATATTTGTACTGAGAGCTCAAAAAATATATTTCACTTGATTCCTAAACATGTTGTTTTACTTCCGTGGGTGGCCTGGGCGAGGCGAGCATCGTAGGACGCGGGACACTGCGTTTCCGGTTGGGGGCTGCACTTCCTTGAATTCTGAGGGGTTTGTTCAATAGTCTTAAGCGCCTGGCGGAACGACTGACGTCGGTCGAGTTTCGCCTATCGCATGCCGGGCGAAACGACCTGCGAGACGTCTGAGTGACGCCGCAGTTTATGTGTTTACCGTTTCGGCGACTCCGGAACGAAGATTCCTGGCACCGACTGAATGAATTGTCCTCATGATTCTGAGAATACTTGTGGACTGTGCCCTGCTGAGTAAGACTGTCTGGCACCGGATGGCCGGTGGCCTAGGCAGGCTGTTTTCGTAGCCAGTCAAATGGCAATTTCAGTGCCCTCAGCTGAATAGCTGAGGCATGATTGGTCAACTTAAACTAAGGCTAGTTGACGTCATAAAGCCCTGTTCGAAGTTGGAGGGAACGGTCGCTATTGGCGCAAATTATGTTCCGAGACAGTGTGGGAGAATTTTGGAATCAGAACTGAATGGTGATTCGCGGTTTTCGAGGGGAATAGGGAGTTAAGCAATGCTGGCTTCGCTGCTTGCATCACATCACAGTGTGAGATTCTGGATCTGATCTTCCTCGGAGTCGGACGGGCTTGCGACTTGGTCGCTCGTTTTCGGTAGAACTTAGAATTCTTGGACAGCCTTCGAGGCCAGGGGTTGACACAGAGTTGCTGCACGGCAGATGTCGGCGCCTACATCTTCAGGACGCTGCCTACCGACGACGTGCTGCAGACTTCAGTACTGGTGCAGCATTTTGCGGCTCCTGTATTGTAGGACCTTATCAATTTTATACTGAATCCCTCAGCAGCATGCGCGCTCGCTTTGCTACAAGTCTACCTTGCTTGTTTCTCCATGTGATCCCATTTGAGCTCTCACTACTAATTGCGATACTGCTATATGGTCAGGAGATTAATATTTGATTCATTAGGGGCTCCAGTCATTATCGTCAATCTATTGCGTCACAGAGAGTAGGAGCCCCTTGTTCTTGAGCCGACTCTTATTCTCATAATATTTCAGTATACCCTACCCTTTAACTTACTGTGTGAGAAGCCAGTCAAGTGCATGTATGTCCTGACGTATAATAAATCTCATCGTAATATTTAATCCGCATATCATTTCGTAGATATAGGCAGAATCCCATTTCCTGTTGTTTATTATCATAAAGCTCTCTATTTTTGAGTAGATTACAATTTTTACTAAATTATTGTGAGTGTGCACTCCTTATTTTACCAATTAGCAGGGTCCACCATCATTTCTTTCCGTTACCGTTGTGCTCATAATTAATTAGCTGGTAGATAAGGAGGGGGTCGAGTGCATGTCTCGTTCTCATGCAAAATTCGTCTGAATTAAAGAGGTACAAACTCTTCTCCACCCCGGCAGCTCGCAATCGCTGTCTATAAAAGTGCGTTTCTCCAATACAAACTGGTAACATCTCAGACTTATGGTCGTACTGGGCGCTTCCCGCTTCTCCTTATTAACGGTGACAAAGAGCCAGTTCTGTAAGGTTATTCGATTCCACGCACGCAGCTACTGCTCAGTGTGGTAATATTAGTTGCGTCATGTTACGCGTGAAAGTATTTGTAGCAACGGGGAGTTAGCTAAAGCCAAGAATACTAATCATTCGTTACGTAGACAAACAAAATTCTTTAAGGCTGTTAACGTATGCAACACCATATGCATGTAGCTCACGTGCCCAGTGCTATTAATCGCAGCGCGTAATAAGCGCTATGCTTTGCGTTGCATAAACTTTCGCGCAATGGGCGAAGTCATTAGTATAACACACGTACGTAACTAAAGAAATTTATAGGGAACATATTCTGACCTTTGATTGAAATATTACTTTATGCTTTTACATGGGTCATTACTCCATTAGTTTATCATTTTAAGTTCGTTCAGAGATTATTTTACAAATGTATTTCGTAGCAAGACGAACCAGACCGGAGCATCAAAAAACGATCGGTATAGCTTTCTCTCTTAAATAATATAAGTAGTGCCTCTTTATATATCGGATAAAGCACGTAATATTTGAAATTAAGTCGTTCTGTCGTAATGGCGCTAACCAACAATGCTTTAACGGCACAGTTTTACAAAGCAAGAAAAATTATGATTATGCAATCCATGCTACTGAAAGGAATTGAAGGTAAAGGAAACCATGACAACTTGAAATTAACAGTTGACACATTGCTCTAACACACTTACATGACACATAGAGCTTCAACAAGACGATAAATCTATCGTTTAATCAGATACGCTAGTACAGAGATGCGAACTCTCCCTCGAGCGCAGCGGCTGGATCAGAATGTACAAAAGTTAACACATAAAAAATAAAGTTTATAATAATCTTTGACATTACTTTCGACGTTCTGTGATACTACTGTCATTGGCACACGCCCTTTTTTAGCTCAACACCTCATTGTATTTCAATCAATATTTATTACAAGGGAACGGCACATGGTTTGTGGTATGGTTATCTACAATTGTTGTTCACCACTTGTGTTTGTCAAGGGAAGCTGACCAGTAAGTGCAGAATGTTGTTCTACCAATTCTCCTGCCCTTTCTTTCCCATCCGGAAAACTCTTGCCCCACGTACTGCCCATAAACATCATCGTGTTTTGCTGGATAATCAACTGCTGCCGAGAATTTCCGATCACTGGAATTGTTTCCAGTTGAGCACATGTGGGACAAAATAGAACGACAAGTGTTTGTAATGAATTGTCCTTCTAGTAACTCTGAAAAGAGTAAATGGACAAGTCAATCAGGTGTGGAATAATGTATTTCAAGACGGCATTTGCCACTTGTATGCTCGACTGCATGCCCGAGCCGTTCCAGTCCATACCATATACCGTTGTGCGTGTTTCGCTATGTGTTGATGTTTTGTATCTCAGAACTGTTTCGGTCACTCAAATGGTTCAAATGGCTCTGAGCACTATGGGACTTAACGTCTGTGGTCATCAGTCCCCTAGAACTTAGAACTACTTAAACCTAACTAACCTAAGGACATCACACACATCCATGCCCGAGGCAGGATTCGAACCTGCGATCGTAGCAGTCGCGCGGTTCCGGGCTGAGCGCCTGAACCGCTAGACCACCGCGGACGGCCGTTTCGGCCACTGATCTACAAATTCAGTCATTTCATGTAAAACGACTACACTTATATCTGTATCTACTTCGACCTTTCGCAAACCACTATTAAGTCCCATAGCACGAAGTGTTTCATTTTCTGCCATCCGTGTGAAGTGCAGCAAAAAATTTGCTTAAATATATGAAGATGGTATCTGTTCTCTCGGTCATGCATCTCCCTTAGAATTAAATGATAATTAAATCGAGACCCTAAACTGTAGACAGGCGTTGATATACATCAACGGGGACAGTTGAAAATGTGTGCCCCGACTGGGACTCGAACCCGGGAACTCCTGCATCCATGACAGACGCTGTATCCACCTGAGCCACCGAGGGCACAGAGGATGGTGCGACTGCAGGGATTTATCCCTTGTATGCTCCCCCTGAGACCCACATTCCCAACTTAATGTCCACAAGCTACATTCGTAGTGCCCCTGCCCATTACACTCATTACTCGAGGCAGACAATCTTACCGAGTCCCGTAAGATTTCGGGCAATGCGTGTGCATCGGCACACAAGAAGGTCAATGGCCGGTTAGCCTTAACTATATGAAGATGGTATCTGCTCTTTCGGACATTCCGAAAGAACAGATACCATCCGTGACCGTGCAGCCCTGTAAAATGAAGCGATAATGAAATGAAGACTTTTCAATTGTTCCCGTTGATGTATATAGACGCCTGTCGACAGCCTATGGCCTTGATTTAATTATGATTTCATTACTCAAATGTCTGTTTGCGTCCTGTGGCTAATCTAAGCTTGGCCTCGCGATACCTAATGGTGTGATACGTAGTGCGTATAGTATACTCCTAACCTTCCTCATCAATACGGCTTATTAAACTTTTTAAGTGGGCTTACAAGGGACAGCTTTCGTCTATGAGGAAGCGTCATTCACTTCAGGTTTTCAGCAACTCCGTGACTAGCGTGTCTCAAATCAGCCTCTGTTGACTCATGCTGCCGCTCTCTTAAGAGTTTAATATCGCCTCTTGTTCCTATTTCGTACGTTGAAATGTATTTCTGAAATTCAGCTTAACTATAGTAGGTATGGGTGTACTACCTACAGCAACGTACTGAAATCTGTGCCGGACCAGGACTCGAACCCAGGTTTCCCACTTTTCGCGAGTGGTCGCCTCAGCGCTTAGGCTACCCGAGCATGATTCCCGGACTGACCAAGCTTCCATGTCCCGCACACATCTCTCTTTCTTCTCAAACGTTATTAATTCATTTACCCAGGCTCGCAGGTCTCGTGATAGTCACTTGGGTTGGTCAGTGAGAGTGCTAGGTTAGCCTAAATGATAAGTCGATCGCTCTAGATAAGCGGGAATTCCGGGTTCGAGTTCCAGTCCGGCATAGGTTTTCATACATCGCTTTAGGTATTACGTGTATACTTAATACTGTTAAACTGAATTTTATGAATAAATTTCAGTATATGAAACTGTAGTTCATCAAATACAGAGTGATCCAGCTGGCTCTACCGCTGTTGTTTTATGCAAAACCTCAAAGTTATAGCTGGCTTTTTTAAAACATCATCGAAATTTTGACTTTCTCTCGCTCGCTAGGCGCGGACTAATAGTCCTATAGAAAAAATGATCGTGACACTATTGTAGGAAATTTACTGTAGGTAAGTTTTGAACTGCAACGCGTTTTCGCGGCAGGCCACGGTTTTTGAGTTATTATAGCAAACGTACAAAAGTGACCTTCAGACGCACCTGAACCCCACACTCATGTTTCACCAGTCAGTATTTCTGGTATGTTGTTCGTGTCATTCCCTCCTACTACTGTACAAAAATTTCCGACTACATGAACTATTCCCGATATTCGACCTTTTTTGGTCTCTATAGACTAGACTATTCCGCCACCAGCATATACGGCTAATTCCTTAAAATTATTAACTTAAACGTCTCCGTGACAGTAATGAACGATAAACTACGTTTGTAAACGTTACTCTGAAACTAATTACGTTGAAAATTCGATCCAAACACAATCCTTACAAGCACAGTAGTTTTTTAGTGAGAAGGCCTGACGAATACAACGATGTAATGGTTTATTTTATGCTGTTGAAATTCTCAATATTGTTACGTAAAACTTACACAAACCAGTTTTGCAATTTTTAGCTTGTCTACTAAGCCTGTAGTGTATTAAGGCCAGTCAATGAAGATCCAATAAGGTCAAATGTGGGAAATGATTCGGGCAGTACCAAATAATAATTATACAGCTGTGGGAGAGAGTACAATGAAAAACGTACTAATAGTCCTGACCGGTGGAGCCTTAGTGTGGGAGTGAGGGTGCATTCGGAGGTCACATTTGGGCTTCTTTCTTTAATAAATCGAAAACTAAGGCCTCTAACAAATACGTATCTAATACAAAATTTAGCTAAATTAAATTTTCTACAAATAAGCCCTGTTCATATTTTCTATAGGACTAATTCACTACTGTCCATTAAATTGCTACACCACGAAGATGACGTGCTACAGACGCGAAATTTAACCGACAGGAAGAAGATGCTGTGATATGCAAATGATTAGCTTTTCAGGATATTCACACAAGGTTGGCGCCGGTGGCGACTCCTACAACGCGCTGACATGAGGAAAGTTTCCAGCAGATTTCTCATACTCAAACAGCAGTTGACCGGCGTTGTCTGGTGAAACGTTGTTGTGATGTCTCGTGTACGGAGGAGAAATGCGAACCATCACGTTTCCGACTTTGATAAAGGTCGGATTGTAGCCTATCTCGATTGCGATTTATCGTATCGTGACATTGCTGATCTCGTTGGTCGAGATCCAATGACTGTTAGCAGAATATGGAATCGGTGGGTTCAGGAGGGTAATACGAAACGCTGTGCTGGATCCCAACGGCCTCGTATCACTAGCAGTCGAAAAGACGGGCATCTTATCCGCATGGCTGTAACGGATCGTGCAGCCACGTCTCGATCCCTGAGTCAACAGAGGGGGACGTTTGCAAGACAACAACCATCTGCACGAACAGTTCGACGACGTTTGCAGCAGCATGGACTATCAGCTCGGAGACCATGGCTGCGGTTACCCTTGACACTGCATCACAGACAGAAGCGCCAGCGATGGTGTACTCAACGGCGAACCTGGGTGCACGAATGGCAAAACTTCATTTTCTCGGATGAATCCAGGTCCTGTTTATAGCATCATGATGGTCGCTTGTGTGTTTGGCGACACCGCGGTGAACGCACATTGGAAGCGTGTATTCGTCATCGCCATACTGGCGTATCATCCGGCGTGATGGTACGGGGTGCTATTGGTTACACGTTTCGGTCACCTCTTGTTCGCACTGACGGCACTTTGAACAGTGGACGTTGCATTTCAGATGTGTTACGACCCGTCGCTCTACCCGTCATTCGATCCCTGCGAAAGCCTACATTTCAGCAGGATAATGCACGACTGCATGTTTCAGGTCCTGTACAGGCCTTTCTGGATACAGAAAATGTTCGACTGCTGCCTTGGCCAGCACATTTTCCAGATCTCTCACCAACTGAATACGCCTGGTCAATGGTGGCCGAGCAACTGGCTCGTCACAGTACGCCAGTCTTTACTCTTGATGAACTGTGGTATCATGTTGAAGCTGCATGAGCAGCTGTACCTGTACACGCCATCCAAGCTCTGTATGACTCAATGCCAAGGCGTATCAAGGCCGTTATTACGGCCAGAGGTGGTTGTTCTGGGTACTGATTTCTCAGGATCTATGCACCCAAATTGCGTGAAAATGTAATCACATGTCAGTTCTTGTATAATATATTTGTCCAATGAATACCCGTTTATCAGCAGCATTCCTTCTTTGTGCAGCAATTTTAATGGTCAGTAGTGCAGCTTGCGCGTAGCGAGCGAGAGAATATGAAAATCTCGATCGTAGCTTATAAAGCCACCTATAACACTGCTGGCTGCTTAAAACGCTAACAGTAGAGGCAACTGAACCACCCTGTATAAATACTTCGTGCGTGCGCGAAAGACGTGAGCAATAATACAGAATGGGTCACACGATTGCTCAGTGAATTCAGTGAATTAGTTGAACACTGATTTCATTTTGCCAATAACATACCAATGAAGTGGAACTCACACCCGCTTTACATATGGCTAGGTTCGTATGGTAATATCATTTCCTGCACACCATTCTTATATTTTATTAAAGGCTGAAGCCATCGATCCCCTGGAACTACTCTATTGTCAATAATAAAAAAATTACTGGTACGTCACTACTTGGACATAGGATACCTCCTTATATGTTGTCGGACCTTCTTTTGACCGGTGTAGTACAGCAACTCGCGTTGCATGGATGCAATAAGTCGCTGGAAGTCCCTTCCTGAGGTATTTTGCAATGTTGCACCTATAGCGGTCCTGATCCTGGTGCAGGATTCTGTGCACCTCTTGATTTTGTTCCATAACCGTTCTATGGAATCCATGTCGGGCAATCTGTGTCGCCAAACTATTTGCACGAAATGTTCAGAGTGTTCTTCAGACCAATCGCGACTTATTGTGGCCAGGAGATGTGGCGCATTGCTAGCCATAAAAATTCCATCACTGTTTAGAAACATGAAGTCCATGAATGGCTACGAATTGTCTCCAAGTAGTCAAACATTACCATTTCCAGTCAATAATCGTTTCTGGTGGACCGGGGAACCTAGCCCATTTCAAGTAAACACAGCCCACACCATAATAGAGCCACCACCACCTTGCACAGCGCCTTCTTCACAACTTGGGTACATGGCTTCGAGTGTTTTCAACACAATGGAACCCTACCAACTGAAATCGGCACGCGTCTATCGCGACCACTGTTTTCCAGTCGGCTAGGATCCAACCGATATGGTCAAGAGCCAAGGAGGGGCGCTGCAAGCTATGTCGTACTAATAGCAAAGGCACGCGCCTCGGTCCTCTCCTGCAATATCCCATAAACCCCAACTTTTACCACATTGTCCTAACGATGGATACGTGTATCGAACGTCACACATCGATTTCTGCGGTTATTACAAGCACTGTTGCTTGTCCCTTAGCACAGGCAACTCTATGCATACATCGTTGCTTTCGGTCGTTAAGTGAAGGCCGTCGACAACTGCGTTGTTGGTAGTGAGAGGTAATGCCTGAATTTGGTATTGTCAACACACTCGTGACACTGTGGATCATGGAATACTGATCCCTAACGATTTGCGAAATGGAATGTTCCATGCATCTAGCTCCAACTACCATTCAGCGTCCAAGATATGTTAATTCCGTCGTGCGGCCGTACTCGCGTCTGAAAGCTTTTCACATGGTTCACCTGAATACAAATAGCAGATCCGACAGTGCACCGGCGTTTTATACTTTGTGTGTGCGGCACTACTACCATGTCTAAACTATGTGACCAAAAGTATCCGGACATTCCCAAAAACATACGTTCTTCTTGTTAGGTGCATTGTACTGCCACCTGCTACCAGTTACTCCATATCATCGACCTCAGTACTCAGGCATCGTGAGTGAGCAGATTGGGGCGCTCCGAGGAACTCACGGTCTTCAAACGTGGTCAGGTGATTGGGTGTCACTTGTGTCATACGTCTGAACGCGAGATTTCCACACTCCTAAACATCCCTAGCTCCACGGTGTCCGATATGATAGTGAAGTGGAAAAGTGAAGGGACACGTGCAGCACAAAAGCGGACAGGCCAACCTCGACTGAGGACTGACAGAGACCGCCGACAGTTGAAGAGGGTCGTAAAGTGTAATAGGCAGACATCAATCCAGACCATCACACAGGAATTCTAAACTGCATCAGGATCCACTGCTAGTACTGTGACAGGCGGGAGATGAGAAAACTTGGATTTCATGGTTGAACGGCTGCTCGTGAGCCACAAATCACGCCAGTAATACCAGACGACGCATCGCTTAGTGTAAGGAGCATAAACAATGGACGATTGAATAGTAGAGAAACGTTGTGTGGAGTGACGGATCACCGTACGCAATGTAGCGATCCGATGGCAGGGTGTGGGTATGGCGAATGCCCGGTGAACGTCATCGGCCAGCGTATGTAGTGCCAAAAGTAAAATTCTGAGACGGTGATGTTACGAGTGGTTATCTTTTTCATGGAGTGGGCTTGAACCCCTTGTTGTTTTGCGTGG
Organism: Schistocerca cancellata; assembly: GCF_023864275.1. NCBI lineage: Eukaryota > Metazoa > Arthropoda > Insecta > Orthoptera > Acrididae > Schistocerca > Schistocerca cancellata. The sequence goes on from NC_064630.1 coordinate 715,089,536, forward strand.
CACATGCCTACATTCATGCTGGCTCTGAGCACTATGGGACTCAACATCTTAGGTCATAAGTCTCCTAGAACTTAGAACTACTTAAACCTACCTAACCTAAGGACATCACACACCCATGCCCGAGGCAGGATTCGAACCTGCGACCGTAGCAGTCCCGCGGTTCCGGACTGCAGCGCCAGAACCGCTAGACCACCGCGGCCGGCTACATTCATGTTTAAAGCACCTTCTTGCTTCCCACTGTTGAAGAGCAATTCGGGGATGGCGATTGCATCTTTCAACACGATCGAGCACCTGTTCATAATGCACGGCCTGTGGCGGAGCGGATACACGAAACTAACATCCCTGTAATGGACTGGCCTGCACAGAGTCCTGACATTAATCCTATAAAACACCTATGGGATATTTTGGAATGCCGACTTTGAGCCATGCCTCACCGACCCCCATCGATACCTCTCCTCAGTGCAGCAGTCAGTGAGGAATGGGCTGCCATTCCGCAAGAAACCTTCCAGCATCTGATTGAACGTATGCCTGCGGGAGTGGAAGCTGTCATCAAGGTTAGGGGTGGTCCAACCCCATATTGAATTCTAGCATTGCCGATGGAGGGCACCACGAACTTGTAAATCATTTTCTTCCCTGTGTCCGGATACTTTTGTTCACATAGTGTAAGTGCAAATCGCTCTGCCTTGACTTTTGTCACGTCAGTGTATTTGTTGCTCCCTGAGAGAAGCAACCTTCAAGTGCTAATAAAAAGGTTCCCAAAATTCTGTCTAAGGCTCAAGTAAGCTTGTCCTGATGGACCAACAAAGTTTAATCATCGTCAGAAGCCTGTATCTCCCAAGGAAGCATTATTTTTACCTCTGACCAGTCCACAGCGCCAGTAGAACGAAACATAGAGAACTTGGCTCTTATATTTCTCCGACTAATGACTAATTCCACGAGAACTATGCGCCACGGCAACATCATGCGCCCAGAATTCTTTTGGCCCCGCTTTATTGCGCCGCCTCGTACAAATGGGCGCGCAGACCCGCCGTTTACTTACAAATTACTGCAGCTGCGGATGCACGCCAGCGCGCGCTTTCCTAGCCGGGGCCACTAAAGCCCCGCCGAGCAGTTTCAACTGTGCCCGCCGCCTCTGCAGCAATACCGCGCGCCATCCGCAGCGCCAATACGTTCAGGCGCGCCTCCGCTCCGGCTCGATATTGTTACGTCCGACTTTTATTTACGCTGCGGTCAGTTTACGATCGCTGCTCTAGCAGTGTTTTCCCAATGTCCACATTTATTTGAACGTGAAATTCTAATTTAGCCGAAGCGCTCCCTCCGCGAATTTATGTCGCTCCGTGCCGCCCGCTTAGAGGACCGAAGCCATTCCCACGATCTTTGTGCTATGTCCCTCCCCTCCCTTACCCCCCACCCCCTTTCACCCTCCCCTCTACCTCACCTTTTCCTCTCCACCCACCGCCAAGTCAGTTAATTTTCTCGAGAAAACGGTGACACGAAATTATAAAATTTCTTTTCCCTACCCACAGGAAATTAGTTCCGGTGGTGAACTCGTTCCTTTGAAATACGCGGCCGCAATTAATTGCAGACTCCCGCAACACTGCTGGCGACGTACTGCCCGCTACACACATTCGCCCAAGAGAAATAATGTTCCGAGCTCTGGTTACCCAAATTTTCCCGCAGTGACTTCGTTGCATGGGAGCAGAACTGCGAGGGACTTGCATTAACCAAATAAGTAACTGTATTACCGCCAATACATGTATCCCTTTGCTGTATATCGGTTGCAGGAATATTTTCGAAAATATTTCTCTTTTATATTTAACAACTGAACAACAGCCTGTTGGCAAAATATTCCGCATTCTATGGTCGTGCTCAACAAAATTTCCCCTCCCTGGTATTTCGTCCAGAGCTCCACTGGTCATCTTCCTACATACTATTGGTTCGAGGTCCACGAGGAAGATAGACCGTAGTGCGTACGTCATGCCACGTGCCACTGCTGGTCTTACGAGTGCCACCAGCCGTTATCGGCGGGGAGACGCAACTGCACTACTGGCCATTAAAATTGCTACACCACGAAGATGACGTGCTACAGACGCGAAATTTAACCGACAGGAAGAAGATGCTGTGATATGCAAATGACCAGCTTTTCGGAGCATTCACACAAGGCAGACGCCGGTGGCGACACCTACAACGTGCTGACATGAGTAAAGTTTCTAACCGATTTCTCAGACATAGGCAGCAGTTGACCGGCGTTGCCTGGTGAAACGTTGTTGTGATGCCTCGTGTAAGGAGGAGAAATGCGTACTATCACGTTTCCGCCTTTGATAAACGTCGGATTGTAGCCTATCGCGATTTATCGTATCGCGACATTGCTGCTCGCGTTGGTCGAGATCCAACGGTTGTTAGCAAAATATGGAATCGTTTGGTTCAGGAGGGTAATACGGAACGTCGTTCTGGGTCCCAACGGCCTCGTATCACTAGCAGTCGAGATGACAGGCATCTTACCCAAATGGCTGTAACGGATCGTGCAGCCACGTCTCTGTCCCTGAGTCAACAAATAGGGGCGTTTACAAGACAACAACCATCTGCACGAACAGTTCGACGAAGTTTGCAGCAGCATGGACTATCAGCTCGGAGACCATGTCTGCGGTTACCTTTGACGCTGCATCAAAGACAGGAGCGCTTGCGATAGTGTACTCAACGGCGAACTGGGTGCACGAATGGCAGAACGTCATTTTTTCGGATGAATGCAGGTACTGTTTACAGCATCATGATTTTCGCATCCGTGGCTGGCGACATCACGGTGAGCGCACATTGGAAGCATGTACTCGTCATCGCCATACTGGCGTAACACCCGGCATGATGGAATGGGGTGCCATTGGTTATACGTTTCGGTCACCTCTTGTTCGCATTGACGGCACTTTGAACAGTGGACGTTACATTTCAGATGTGTTACGACCCGTGGCTCTACCCTTCATTCGACCCCTGCAGAACCCTACATTTCAGCAGGATAATGCACTACCGCATGTTGCAGGTCTTGTACTAGTCTTTCTGGATACAGAAAATGTTCGACTGCTGCCCTGGCCAGCACTTTCTCCAGACCTCTCACCAATTGAAAACGTCTGGTCAATGGTGGCCGAGCAACTGGCTCGTATTGAAGCAGCATGGGCAGCTGTACCTGTACACACCATCCAAGCTCTGTTTGACTCAATGGCCAGGCGTATGAAGGCCGTTATTACGGCCAGAGGTGGTTGTTTTCAAATGGCTCTGAGCACTTTGGAACTCAACATCTGAGGTCATCAGTCCCCTAGAACTTAGAACTACTTAAACCTAAGTAACCTAAAGACAACACACACATCCATGCCCGAGGCAGGATTCGAACCTGCGACCGTAGCGGTCGCGCAGTTCTAGACTGAAGCGCCTAGAACCACTCGGCCACTCCGGCCGTCGCAGAGGTGGTTGTTCTGGGTACTGATTTCTCAGGATCTATGGACCCAAATTGCGTGAAAATGTAATCACATGTCAGTTCTAGTATAATATATTTGTCCAATGAATACCCGTTTATCATCTGCATTTCTTCTTGGTATAGCAATGTTAATGGCCAGTAGTGTATCTCGGACGAATTCAGTACTTCTTGCCCGCTCGTTGAAAAGGATGCAAGCCCTCGACAGCACACGACTAAGTTACGACTTTTGGTGCATACCTTTTCTGTTCCCGGCAAGGAGCCGAGCGCTCTCTAAAAAAGTCGTTTCTTTCGTCGGTTTGGACTGCTAGAAACATTTGGGGCACTTTTAACTGGACGGTAGTCGTTCCTTAGTAAAACATTTACACCTTTCCTAATAACATTTTTATATAAAAATGCTGAGATACGAGTATATCCCGTTGGCAGTACGGCGTCAAGAACAACTTTAGTCACTAGAATGATGTTTAACGAAACTCCTTTTCGATGCGTAAAATGCATTCGCATTTGCGAATACGAAGAAACCGTCAGCTGTATAAGGGAACGACGACAATGAAGATTTGTAATGACTCGAATCCGGATTTCCGGATTTACGGGAGTGGTTGCCTCAAGCGCTTTAATTTTTCGTGAAACACTCACGCCGCGACGGATTTACGGGAGTGGTTGCCTCAAGCGCTTTAATTTTTCGTGAAACAATCACGCCGCAACACAAACTTACGTATGTCGTCGTTGTTCCTGCATCACAACATGTAATTTTCACACCTTATGTAAATTCCGTACAGGGGAGGACACTTTAATTGGAACTCGCTGCCTGGTATTAGGCATTAAATACACTCCTGGAAATTGAAATAAGAACACCGTGAATTCATTGTCCCAGGAAGGGGAAACTTTATTGACACATTCCTGGGGTCAGATACATCACATGTTCACACTGACAGAACCACAGGCACATAGACACAGGCAACAGAGCATGCACAATGTCGGCACTAGTACAGTGTATATCCACCTATCGCAGCAATGCAGGCTGCTATTCTCCCATGGAGACGATCGTAGAAATGCTGGATGTAGTCCTGTGGAACGGCTTGCCATGCCATTTCCACCTGGCGCCTCAGTTGGACCAGCGTTCGTGCTGGATGTGCAGACCGCGTGAGACGACGCTTCATCCAGTCCCAAACATGCTCAATGGGGGACAGATCCGGAGATCTTGCTGGCCAGGGTAGTTGACTTACACCTTCTAGAGCACGTTGGGTGGCACGGGATACATGCGGACGTGCATTGTCCTGTTGGAACAGCAAGTTCCCTTGCCGGTCTAGGAATGGTAGAACGATGGGTTCGATGACGGTTTGGATGTACCGTGCACTATTCAGTGTCCCCTCGACGATCACCAGTGGTGTACGGCCAGTGTAGGAGATCGCTCCCCACACCATGATGCCGGGTGTTGGCCCTGTGTGGCTCGGTCGTATGCAATCCTGATTGTGGCGCTCACCTGCACGGCGCCAAACACGCATACGACCATCATTGGCACCAAGGCAGAAGCGACTCTCATCGCTGAAGACGACACGTCTCCATTCGTCCCTCCATTCACGCCTGTCGCGACACCACTGGAGGCGGGCTGCACGATGTTGGGGCGTGAGCGGAAGACGGCCTAACGGTGTGCGGGACCGTAGCCCAGCTTCATGGAGACGGTTGCGAATGGTCCTCGCCGATACCCCAGGAGCAACAGTGTCCCTAATTTGCTGGGAAGTGGCGGTGCGGTCCCCTACGGCACTGCGTAGGATCCTACGGTCTTGGCGTGCATCCGTGCGTCGCTGCGGTCCGGTCCCAGGTCGACGGGCACGTGCACCTTCCGCCGATCACTGGCGACAACATCGATGTACTGTGGAGACCTCACGCCCCACGTGTTGAGCAATTCGGCGGTACGTCCACCCGGCCTCCCGCATGCCCACTATACGCCCTCGCTCAAAGTCCGTCAACTGCACATACGGTTCACGTCCACGCTGTCGCGGCATGCTACCAGTGTCAAAGACTGCGATGGAGCTCCGTATGCCACGGCAAACTGGCTGACACTGACGGCGGCGGTGCACAAATGCTGCGCAGCTAGCGCCATTCGACGGCCAACACCGCGGTTCCTGGTGTGTCCGCTGTGCCGTGCGTGTGATCATTGCTTGTACAGCCCTCTCGCAGTGTCCGGAGCAAGTATTGTGGGTCTGACACACCGGTGTCAATGTGTTCTTTTTTCCATTTCCAGGAGTGTACAATATTGCAGTGCCTGTGTTGTTAAGAAGAACGATGGAATCTACCTTCTGACTTGAATGCATGTCAGAAGGAACAGTCACTACGGCGACTACAGCCCCTATGAAACATGTGGAATGCATCAGCAGTTGCGAACATGAACAACTATCAGCTGCATAAGGAAATGACGATACTGAAAGTTTATGACGGATCACGACTCAAACCCGGATATCCCGCTATACCCTAGCGATCGCCTTAATCACTTTAGCTATCCATGCACGGCCCACGCCTAAACCCAAACATCCATATCTCGTAGTTCCTGCGTCACAGCCTGTACTAGTACACACACTGTGTAGGTCCCTTACGGGGGAGAACATTTTAGTTGAAAGTCGCAACCTGGTATCGCCAGTAAATACGATATTGCAGTGTATGCTGTGTGTGTGTGGCTTCGGGAGCTTATGGCCGGTCAACGGCGAGGTTATCAGTGCCCTAACAACGATTAAAATAAACGAATGTGGCTAAGAAAGAAGAAAACTGTCGTACATCATGCGCACGAAATGACGACACAATTACTATCGCACTTAAACTCCATCGCACTAAAACTAATGAGGAGGAAAAATAGCTAATCAAGAAATTAAAACAGAGGGAAAACAAAACACAGAAGAGCTAAATTAACAGCACAGGGAAACGTAACTGGTTGACCACTTACAAAAAACGTAGGTGAGCCAGCCACCCTGTTCACACATTAAAAATATCTCCCCAAAATCGTGCTAAAAACGTGGGACAATTCACAAAACTTTAAAACGCGAACCACATTGGTTTGATCATTGCATAAGAGAGACTGCAGATCTACCGGCACGGCCGGTGTGGCCGTGCGGTTCTAGGCGCTGCAATCTGGAACTGCGTGACCACTACGGTCGCAGGTTCGAATCCTGCCTCGGGCGTGGACGTGTGTGATGTCCGTAGGTTATTGTTAAGTCCCATATTGCTCAGAGCCATCTACCGGAAAAATCCGCTGCAGTCCGCTGGTCAGCAAATAAAATGCAGTCCAATAAAATGTGGTGCACCGTGATCTGCACGCCACAAGCACCACACATCGGAGGGTCCTCTCGACGGAGTAAAAATCAATGCGTCATAGGGCTGTGACCGATGCGAAGACGAGTGAGGAGGACCTCGTCCCGTCGACGTGGCTGAGAGGAAGTACTCCATGGCCGAGTTGTGGGCCTGACGACACGGAGCGTGTTGTCAGTCTCTTATAGCCACTAATGTTCCCAGCGACACAGGACTTTATACCTCAACAGCGAGGTGAGGGCATGCAGGGGGATAGCACACTGAAAGACCTGACGGTCACGACACGCCTCCTTGGCTGCTCGATCAGCCTCTTCATCTCTTCATTCCCCGGAATTCCGTGTGTCCTGGTACCCAGCAGAAAGACACCTCCTTCCCCAGTCGCTGTAGTTGGAGGAGTGCGTCCTGGATATTCGGGGTTGCTTTATCTGCTGGGTACAAACGCTGGAGAGAGTAAAGGGCGCTCAAAGAATCCGAACAGACGAGAAATCTAACACTAGGAGAATGTGTCATGTGCTCCAGTGCCCGCAAGATTGCATATAATTCTGCGTCAAAGATGATGAGTTCTGGAGACAGTCTGACCTTGAGGACATGATCCGGGAAGACGACAGAGCAACCAACTGAGTCACCCAGTTTAGACCCATCCGTAAAAGCAGCTACATGGTCGTGGTGCTCAGATAAAACGGTAGAAAAGACCGCAATAGAAACGGAACCAAGAGTGCTATCTCTCCTGTACCGCACCAAATCTAAGATCACTTTGGGCCGCTCCAGTAATCAGATTGGCAGACGGTTAAAACCCTGGACTTGGGGTCGTACAGACTCCACACCGAGGGAATCAAGAACACGTTGCACACGGATCCCAAATGGCATCGTGACTTGTGGTCGGTTGGAAAAAGACTCTCCAGACGTGGACGAACAACAGAATAGTGTGTGGGTGAAGTTGAAGCTGCGAGGAACTTATATTCTTGGCTCACCATGACAGAGAGAACATCGTATCGTTCTTCTTAACAACAAAGGCACTGCAATATCGCATCGTCCTTTTTAACAGACTTTCTTATTAATCTCAATATACACTGAGTAATGGGACTGCAAAAATAGATCGATAAACTAGAAAATGACACCCCCTTCTTTCACTATTTTCGCCCAGTTCTTCAGTTAAGACAGTACGTACACCTTATGAGGTTTTTTTAAATATTCGTTGTGGTTGGTTACACAAATCTTGATGCTTTCCTGCAATAGTGCTGCCTCCAGCGTGTTTGTTTCTTCAGGTCCCCCTCTGGATGGTCTTTCAGCTGAAAATTGGTAGACTGGAAGGATCGGAAAAATGCGTGGCGTAGCATTTCAATCCAGCCATGGTTTTGAATGTGGAGCAGTTACACATTTTCCCAGATAATGTCGCTAGCTTTGATATGCTTGTGACACATTTGAAAATTGAGTCCCGAAATACAGCTGTCATTATATATTCAAGCCAAGCGAGCTGGCAAGCAATAATATAATAATATGAAACAGGCGCTGATCAATTACATTCAAAACAAAGACACTTGTTAAACCTATCTCTGAATAATAACTGACTGTGAAGCTAGCCTCGGAATTGTATGCAGCCATTTATGTAGCATTATATCATCTTAATGAAAACTGAACACATGAACCCAGGTTTCTGTGTGTCAATTTTGATTACCTTTCGATATGCAACACTTCCTAACCAAAATAAAACTGAAACTGAATAAACGTACATTTTGTTGAGTTAGTCCCTGACAAAGACAACATACAATTAGTAACATATAATATGACTTCTTTGTACTTAAATAGCAATATCGTAACGATGACATGGCACAACGAGGTTTTCTTTAACTCCCAGCAGGGGATCCAACACAAAGCTTCTGTTAACTTTCACCGCCTCTCGATGATGTCACAATTTCGAGTTCCAGCATTTCTACGGATTTCCCAGCTGGTGGTGATGGTCGTCTGCGAGCTTCAGTACTTGAAACTCTAACTTCTAGTTTAAGATGAAGTTTTAACGCTTTGCGTTTTACATTGAATCATCTTCCGGGGTTTTGTAACTGGTCCTCACGTTTGGGTGCCATTACTAGTAACAAATTCAGTGGAATATGGTGTTGCCACCTAAGTAGCGGTTGTTTTACTTTTACTTTATTTTTTTTTAATTTTCACTGCAAATTAGTTCCGAAGACGGTGTGGCCATCGTATAGTGAGTCGGAACGCGCTCAGCTAATACGTGTATTTGCAAAGGCACCAATCTGTCTGCCGGGTTTTATTCGGGAGAGACATAAATACTGTTAAAAAAAGGAGAGTGGTAGAAGCTTACACGCTATCGCCAGAGATAATCCATGTCAGAGTTAAAACTGAACTATCGACTGTCGTCTGTCAAAGGTAATGCTTATCTATGTATTTTGTAAAACTATTGTCCATATATCACGAGCTTTCATGGCTCCTTTACCGTTAAAATTTCCCCTATTTTTATATATTTTGATGGTTTCTGTGTGTAGCGATGGATAGTAGGTAGTCACTGTAGATGGAATTTTGCTTTCGGAAAACTCGACTTCGTGATTTCATGACTGAAGAGCACGCTCAGCTACAGCTAATTTTTCTGTTGCTTTCCCGCCTGCCCCCTCACCCTTTCCCCGTAGACAGAAAATAACTTTATGTTCCTTCAGCCACGTATTCACGCTTCTCTTGATAGTTCCGACGTACACATTAACCATGCAAACACGGAATTTTATATACCTTGCATGCCGTCAGAGGAGGACGTTTACCATTTACAGATCGGAGTGCTTCACATACCTTGTTTGTTGATCTAAAAATCGGCATGATGTTAGGTTTCTTTAAGATCTTTCCGATGTGATCAGTTACATTTTCAATAGAAGGGGGAGAAATTATGCCTCTCCAATTTTATGTTTTACCATCGTTCTCCAGCCGACGGTTATTTGAGCGTAGATCTCCACTTCCTTTCCCTGAACATACACTCCTGGAAATTGAAATAAGAACACCGTGAATTCATTGTCCCAGGAAGGGGAAACTTTATTGACACATTCCTGGGGTCAGATACATCACATGATCACACTGACAGAATCACAGGCACAAAGACACAGGCAACAGACCATGCGCAATGTCGGCACCAGTACAGTGCATATCCACCTTTCGCAGCAACGCAGGCTGCTATTCTCCCATGGAGACGATCGTAGAGATGCTGGATGTAGTCCTGTGGAACGGCTTGCCATGCCATTTCCAACTGGCGCCTCAGTTGGACCAGCGTTCGTGCTGGACGTGCAGACCGCGTGAGACGACGCTTCATCCAGTCCCAAACATGCTCAATGGGGGACAGATCCGGAGATCTTGCTGGCCAGGGTAGTTGACTTACACCTTCTAGAGCACGTTGGGTGGCACGGAATACATGCGGACGTGCATTGTCCTGTTGGAACAGCAAGTTCCCTTGCCGGTCTAGGAATGGTAGAACGATGGGTTCGATGACGGTTTGTATGTACCGTGCACTATTCAGTGTATCCTCGACGATCACCAGTGGTGTACGGCCAGTGTAGGAGATCGCTCCCCACACCATGATGCCGGGTGTTGGCCCTGTGTGCCTCGGTCGTATGCAATCCTGATTGTGGCGCTCACCTGCACGGCGCCAAACACGCATACGACCATCATTGGCACCAAGGCAGAAGCGACTCTCATCGCTGAAGACGACACGTCTGCATTCGTCCCTCCATTCACGCCTGTCGCGACACCACTGGAGGCGGGCTGCACGATGTTGGGGCGTGAGCGGAAGACGGCCTAACGGTGTGCGGGACCGTAGCCCAGCTTCATGGAGACGGTTGCGAATGGTCCTCGCCGATACCCCAGGAGCAACAGTGTCCCTAATTTGCTGGGAAGTGGCGGTGCGGTCCCCTACGGCACTGCGTAGGATCCTACGGTCTTGGCATGCATCCGTGCGTCGCTGCGGTCCGGTCCCAGGTCGACGGGCACGTGCACCTTCCGCCGACCACTGGCGACAACATCGATGTACTGTGGAGACCTCACGCCCCACGTGTTGAGCAATTCGGCGGTACGTCCACCCGGCCTCCCGCATGCCCACTATACGCCCTCGCTCAAAGTCCGTCAACTGCACATACGGTTCACGTCCACGCTGTCGCGGCATGCTACCAGTGTTAAAGACTGCGATGGAGCTCCGTATGCCACGGCAAACTGGCTGACACTGACGGCGGCGGTGCACAAATGCTGCGCAGCTAGCGCCATTCGACGGCCAACACCGCGGTTCCTGGTGTGTCCGCTGTGCCGTGCGTGTGATCATTGCTTGTACAGCCCTCTCGCAGTGTCCGGAGCAAGTATGGTGGGTCTGACACACCGGTGTCATTGTGTTCTTTTTTCCATTTCCAGGAGTGTATTTTTTTTTATCTCCTGCTTCAGAAGTTTAAATTCGGCATCCAAGTGTTGCGATGTGCAAAATTCTTTGCTTGTGTCTACAAGGCTGTTAATGGCAAGATTCAGCGGAACGAGCAGTCCTCTGAAGATACCCGGCGTAGCTCTTGACGAAACGTTAGAATCGGAAAAAGATTCAGGCACCACAGTCACACAACCCGGAAGAATTACCAGAAGCTAAGACACACGTTCGTGACAACCTTCTTTGCATTTACCGAATGGTAGTTTTAGCTATCTCATACGCATCTCTTCTGAACAATGGCTACAAAACACTCTGGGTAAGCAAACTTACTATTCCAGAACGTTATCTCAGACAGCATGATACCTAGATTTTTGCATGAAATCTGTTTTGCCAAACCTCTACACACAAAATCCGCAAGCCACTGGACACAGCATGGAGGATTGTACATCGTACAAATATCAAAATCTTTCTGTGCTTTCCTATTTGGTGTGGAACGATGCAATATGTGAATGTCGTTAAGCTACGATGAACAGCATAGTGAACGGATTATCGTAGCCAAGATTGACACGAAGCCACCTCCCAGCAAAGTAATACAAGTTAATGTGCCAACTAGCTCCGCAGATGACGAAGACGTGAAAGAAATATAGGCCTATGATGAGTGAGCCGTGGCGGCTGGCGCTAGGGTGTTCTACTTGCATCGCTGATATCGATATTCGGCTGTCTTGCTATCTTTGACTACTCCCCCTGGCGGTTTTGCGGGTGAACGTGTGGCGGGAGAGTCTCCGGTCGGCGTTCAACGAGCCAACTTGTGTTGAAAACAAGCCCGCGTCCCTAGCCGTGGTGCATGGGCCTCGCCGTGCTCCCCGCCCTTGTCTTTTGTTGCACCGGATGTACGGTGCTGATCTTTGGGCGCCTTGACGTGCAAAATTGTCGTGGGTTCGTCGTGTCACGTTGACCAGCTTCCCAGCTCATAATTTGTAAGCTCCATGTTACGTATGACTTTTATTCTGTGTTTAACTAAGAAGATTGTTGAAACTTATTGTGGCATGGGTAGCTGCCGGAGATGGTTCTGAACTTGGTTCCACAGTGGCTATTAAGGAGGCTGGTGTTCCTCATTTCGTTTCTCATCCTCTGTGGAGTGTGTGTTTTAAGTTGTTTCCATCCAAATGTTAACTTGTTTTTGGACATATTGACCGCTTTAGGACTGGTTGCGGCTGAGTACGCGCCCGGCAGCAGCAGAGTTAATAGTGTAATCATTTGTCACGGCAGGATTTGATACGTTTATTTTATGTTGAAAGTGCCTTAAGGCAACTGGAAGTGATCTCTAAGTTTCCTGCTAATTTACTGGAAGACGGGTAACGTAGAGTATTGCTTCTTAAGAATTTGGGGGCATGCTTATTATATATTCCAGTGTGGCTGTGATTTGACCTTCTTTTCATTGTAATCTATTTGTGCTGCAGGCCATTTGTTAAGTCTGCTCGTTTCCTGACGTCGGTGCGATTATGGATTCTTGTCAGGACCGGTCACTGTGAGGCCGGTCGGACTATGTATAAATATATACCGCCCGCTCGTGAGCCTGTGTACAAGCCGTGGGCAGTGAACGCTCATATTGCCTGCCGGCCGTAGCGTTATTGCTTCCAAATACTGCTGTGGGCCTTAACGCTGTTCTCTAAAGTTAAGTGCAATTTGGGAATCATTTCGAGTCATTATGTCCGTTAGTTCAGTGAGGCCACTTTGTTAATATTTGCGTTTATATAAGTTGTTTTACTGGTTGAGCTATTACTAGCCATTCTTATTTAACACTTACCATTTGTGTATCTTTAATGAATGTGCAACTTGTTATATTTCCTGTGTGCCAGTTTTGCGACCTTGGTTAGCCCATTTTGCAATTTTAGTATAAGCATGTTTCTCTGTGGACCTTGATGTGGGCAGTTAAGTTTTATTAAGCTTTAAGATCTTTGTTTTTTTTTAATGAAGTTGTGGTATTATGTAGCTGTGTAACTTTGGGTTGGAAGTGTATTGTGTTACTAGTCTTTTGAGATATGGTTAAACAAGAACAATTGTTTATGATCGATTATTCACCGTACCTACTATCTATGATTTTGGTTGCGGACGCAAAATATGGTTCTTATTCGTGTTTATGTAATTCAGTTTAAGTGGAGATTTGTATATTGCATCAGTAAGAGGGAAAATGTCCGAAATTAAGTTTATAATAAAGTCTGTTTTGAGTCAAATTAAAATTGTAAAACAATAACAAGCTTGAGAATGAGAATTTTCACTCTGCAGCGGAGTGTGCGCTGCTATGAAACTTCCTGGCAGATTAAAACTGTGTGCCGGAGACAAGGTACTGGCGGAAGTAAAGCTGTGAGGATGGGGCGTGAGTCGTGCTTGGGTAACTCAGATGGTAGAGCACTTGCGCGCGAAAGGCAAAGGTCCCGAGTTCGAGAATCGCAAGCTTGTCCATCACCAGTGATCCCGTCCGCTCCCGGTAGCTGACATCAGTAGTGATGTTCTTTCGTCTGACGTGAGAACAGCGTGGTACAAGGTAGTCAATAACATCATCAGCACTAATGAGCGTCTCTTTGCCATCGGTTTAAGTGACGCAAACCTCTGCAGCAAATGCAACCTGGTAGATAGTGTGCTTCATCGTTACACTTGTGGAGATCGGATTATCAACTGGAGGTGGACCAGGGAGAAAATTGCTCAAATAACAAGAACTTCAGCAAACAATGTACCGACTAACATTTTCTTCAGACCAGAGGAAAGTTACTACCCTCAGGCAAAAAATAACGCAGTGCTTTGGTTAATGGGCAAATATACAAGTTATGTTTCTAACAATATTGGAAGCGATGAACATATTGAATACAAGATGTATATGGAAAATGAATTCGAGAAAATACTCAAATATCAGAATCACAATAAGAAATATGGTAACATGCTCCGGATTGTCTTCAACCGAATGGGTATAGGTTAGGAACTGGATTTCTAGTAGAGAGGGAATGGATTGGGTCACGTTCCCGACTCTAACCTCACCTGCAAGTCACACACGAAAAATAAATCAGCAGTACAGCAGATACAAGAATATGGCGAGAAACATCTGGTGTCTGATATAAAGGAAGATCTTGAACTCCCTATAGATGTGTTTAGAAGGCTGGAACTGACAAAAATAACAAGGCAGTGAAACATTTTGCGATGTCGCTGCTCCGGACTTCTCTTCTGTCCATGTAATTTACCCTGGAAGGAACACACATCAAGGATTTACTGAATGATTAATTGGGTCTGGGAAATGATGATGATGAGGAACAGGCAGCAGAAGAAGAAAATGTGCATGCTGAGCTGCCACCAGTTGAAGGTGACAGTGAAGGTGCTAAATTGTGCTACTGCTAAAGACTCATTTTTTGAATGCTGAAATTTATGACTGCAATTATCTGTCACCTTATTTATGTCATTTCATTGTAGCCATTTTTGTTACTGTTTTTGGTGAATAAAAAAAAAGTGGTCAGCGTGACAGACTGTCAATCCAAAGGGCCCGGGTTCGACTCCCGGCTGAGTCGGAGATTTTCTCCGCTCAGGGACTGGTGTTGTGTTGTCCTAATCATCATCATTTCATCCCCATCGACGCGCAAGTCGCCGAAGTGGCGTCAAATCGAGAGACTTCCACCAGGCGAACGGTCTACCCGACGGGAGGCCCTCGTCACACGACATTTCATTTACCAGTGATCCCCGGCTTCCTTTTTACTTTAAAGAACTGTGATGAGATTGTAATTTTTGATTTTCTAATGAATTGAGTATTACCACGGTTCAATGAATTAAAGAAATTATTCAGACAGTTAAGGGAGATGACGAGTTAATTGTGGTAGTGGAGTGGAATTCGATGTTCCGTTTCTCGCCGTTCTCATTTCTACCAGTACTCATTACTTTTGTCTTTTTTTCGTTTACTGTCAGTCCCTGTTCTGTAATCAGTAGGTAGTTCATTCCGTTCAACAGATCCTGTAATGCTTCTTTACTTTCACAGAGGATAGCAATGGCATCTGCGAATCTCATCAGTGTTATTACAGATTTACTGTTGTGCACAAGTTAAAGCGCCGAGACGAACTTCCGGATGTTCATTTCTGCTGGTGTTTTCGGAGTGAATGAAATCAGGACTATAGGATCCTCAGTTTTTCATTTACTGAGCACGGATCAAATGTCATTATGCATCAGAGAAGCCCTGTCAGTACTCTGAAGAACCATTGAATAGACTCAAGATTCTTGTTTCGTTCGCAATGTCAAGCGTCCGCATCCTATCATGATTCTTTTACCAAAATGTTAATGCTGGCGTCTGTATCCATTATCAGTTTAAACCATATGTGAATCAACGCACAGGAGATAAACGCCTATACATATGTTACCATGAAGGCCAAGTAAAAGGACACAGCTTCTTGACAACCTTGCCGCTAGTACATGAGGTATTTGGTGAGGACAGGGCACTCAGCAGAGAAAGTAGAAGGAAATTGGAAATTTGTGGTAAGGTCTTACGGGACAAAACTGCTGAGGTCATCGGTCCCTAAGCCTACACACTACGTAATCTAACTTAAACTAACTTACGCTATGGACAACACACACACCCATGCCCGAGGGAGGACTCGAACCTCCGACGGGGGGAGCCGCACGGACCGTGACAAGGCGCCCTAGACCGAACGGCTACCCGCGCGGCTGAAAAGAGAAAGAGGAAAAGAAAAAAACGATAAGTGAATATGGAGTGGGGATAAGGAATGGAAAAGGAAACCACCTGAAAGGATTTCCCACAGAGCGTAATTTAATCTTCGACAACACTTATTTAAGAATCTCGAAAAACAGTTTTATACCTGGTAGAGACCTGGAGAGAACGGAATGTTTAAATTTGATTGCATAATGGTAAGAGAGAGACTTAGGAACCAGATTTTAAACTGTAGAACGTTTTCAGGGGCAGATGAGGACTCTCACCGGAAATTACTGCCTATGAACTGTCTATTAAAACTGGAGAAATTGCAAAAAAGGAGGAAATGAAGGAGATGAGGCCCGGATAAGTTGAATGAACTGCAGGCTGGAAACTCTTGCATACCACAGTAGATACTGAATATAAAGGAAGATAGGGGAATATGTAAAAATATATCAAATGAAGCAAGCGAAATTTTGTGAAAACATCTAAAAATGATACTGATAGGAAGCGCAAAATGACTAAGCAGGAAACACTAGAGGACAAATATAAGGATATAAAAGCTTTCATCCCCAGGGAAATGTAGATAATGCCAATAGGAAAATCAAAGAGGCCTTTGGAGGAAAGACAGGAAGCTGGATAAATGTCAAGAGCTTTGACCACAGAAGGGAAAGCTGAAACAGCGAAGGAGTCCACAGAGAGGCTATACAAAGGAGAAGGACTTGAAAGTAAAATAATGCGAAAGGAAAGACGACATAGATGAAGATAAAATGGATGATCTGCTACTGCGAGAAGAATTTTACAGAGCACTGAAAGACTCAAGTCGAAACAAGGCCCATGGAGTAGACGACATCACGTCAGAACTAGTGATGTCTTTGGGAGAATGAAGCATGACAAAACTGTTCCACCTGGTGTGCAAGGTGCATGAGACAGGCTAAATACCCTCAAACTTCTAGGAGAAGATAATAATTCCAAATATGAGCACGGGAATAGGTATTATGGTCACTAGGATAACAGTAAAATAGACAGAGGTATTTTTATGGTCACTCTTTTTAATGACGCGATTCGAAAATATCATCATCAGATTCAGTTAAGCGAACAGACACCATACAATGCATGGTGCCTGTTCCCTATTTAATACGTTGACTCAATACGTTGTATGGTATCTGTTCCCTTAACTAAATCTGATGATATTTTCGGAACGCATCATTAAAAAGAATGGTCACAAAAATACCTGCGGCTATTTTCTATTCTCATAGTGTCCGTAATAGCTATCAAATGCTACTATCTAGTACCAACAATAACGCACACCTCATTCGCGATTTTACGTCGCAAATGCATAGCAATTCCAGTTCCAAAGGAAGGTGATGATGTGTGTCAGTATTATCGAACTATCAGTTTGATAACTCAAGATTGCAAAGTACTGGCACAAACTATTTACAGACAAGTGGGAATACTGGTAAAAGCAGACTTCGTGGAAGACCAGTTTGGGTTCTGGGGAAACGGTGTGACACGCAAGGGAATACTGATTCAAATGGTTCAAATGGCTCTAAGCACTATGGAACTTAACATCTGAGGTCATGAGTCCCCTAGACTTAGAACTACTTAAACCTAATTAACCTAAGGACATCACACACATCTATGCCCGAGTCAGGCTTCGAATCTGCGACCGCAGCAGCAGCGTGGTTCCGGACTGAAGCGCCCAGAACCGCTCGGCTACAGCGGTCGAAGGCAATTATAAAGAGTCTAAGGGAATGAAAGGGAAACAGTGGCTGAGAAGGTAGTGAGACAGGGTTATAGCTTATCCCCGGTGTTATTCAATCTCTATGTTGAGCAAGCACTAAACGGAACCAAGGAAAAATTTGGAGAAGGAATTAAAGTACAGAGAGAATAAATCAAAATTTGGAATTAGTTATCAGCTTGATACGTAATTCTATCAGAGACACCAAGAGCAGCTGAAAGCAGTGGACGTTGTCATGAAAGGAGGATATAAGGACAAAAGCAAAACAAGTACAATGGAATGCAGTCGAATTAAATCAAATTATGTGGAGGGAATTAGATTAGGAAACGGGACACTTGAAATAGGATATGAGTTTCGCTACTTGGGCAGTAAAAAAAAGCTGCTGATGGTGGCCGAAGAAGAGAGGATATAAAACGTAGATTTGCTACGGCAAGAAAAATGTTTCTAAAGAAAATAAATTTGTTAACATTGAATATAGACTTAAGTGTTAGAAAGTATTTTCTGAAGGTACTTTTCAGGATGATAGCCATGTATGGAAGTGAAACAATGGACGATCAACACCTTACATAATAAGAGAATAAAACCTTTTGAACTTTGGTTCTACAGAAGAATGTTGGAGATCGGATGGGTTAACCGCGTAACTAATGAGGTGGTACTGAATAGAATTGTGGACATATTTTTGTGCACAACCTGACTAAAGAAAGAGATCGGTTGATACGGCGCATTCTAAGACATCAAGAGATGACCACTTTAGTACCGAAGGCAGGTCAATAGCCAGTGAGCGGGGGTGGCGAAGAGGGCGTAGAAATCGTAGGGGTCGACCAAGCGATGGGTGTGGTAATCAGATTCACAGGGATGGAGATTTCAGTAGTTAGAGACTGAGACGCTTGCAGAGGATAGAGTAGCATTGAGAGCTGCATACGAGCAGACTTCGGACTAAGGAACACAACGTCAAGATGGAGTGTTGGAAAGATAACTGTGTACATGTCGCTGTACGCGCCCCAACCTCTTTTATTCTAGTGACCCACACTCGATATTTTCCATGGTGGTCGCATAATGGTCGTATAGTCTTTTAGAACACCGATTTTCAAAATTTACGAGAATTACGTGATCTTTGTACTAACCACTTCCATTTAAATTCGTTGAAAATGTATATTACGCTTTCATACGAGCAACACCAACCTATTACAATCGCATATGCACGTCTCTGAAGACAATACAAGACTTTTATGCCTACTTGATGAAGACCTACTCCCCTTTTCTCGAACCTTTCCAGGAAGTTTTCAGTCGCTCTACCTAACATTGATTTCATGAGTTCCTCCCATATCGTACGGCTTTAAGCGTTACTCTCTAAATATACAACGTGATGGTTTCGGTCTCGCAATGCAGTCGGGTTGTTTTGCTTTGTTGTTAATGTTGTCTTGCAGTTATACACATTTCAAGAAAGTAACGAACCAAGGACAAACCGACTGTAAGAAATTAGCAAGTAAGGTAATCAACACCACTTTTTTTTTTCACGGAGGTGGAGTTATTGCTTGTCCTACGATAAATTCAGCATCCTTGTTTACGTGTTCAGCTACAACTACCATGGAGTCTCTGTCCTGGGCACAGGTCCGTGGACTAAATCGATTATCTTTCCTTACTATACTTCGACTCTCATGCAAATGCTCGTGTTGACTTAACATATTACTCCTAAATATGTTTAAGAGTCATTGCCGCTAAGAAACTACTTTGGCACCAAAACTACTAGTCGATCTTCCGAGTTGTCGTCCGTGACCGGAAACTCATGTACGTACACAAACCCTCCTGCCGAGCAATACAACATCTCATACAGCAACGCATAAACTGCATCTCCCCCAGCCGTTCGATACTTAACAACTGGAGTTATGTTTACGCATATTTAAGGAAAATTATAAAAACAACTGGACAACGCAGGGTCCACCCCAAGCTAACCGTTCATTATTTGCTTGTGGTAGAGCGTACTTTACATAAAATGTTTACTAACGGATGGTTCAAGAGTGGAGAACAGTGTCAGCAGACAGCACTACTTTTGGTTACTCAGATTCAACAACAAGCGTGCCTCCGAAATCGGGGTCGCCGTCGCACGCCTCTGCAGTTCCTCACTACTCCGAGGTAAGTCGGTTCGAATCCAGGTGGTGGGTAAGTTTCCGCAGTCAGTATTTACCTGGCAAAGAGAGGAGAGCTGGTGGTGAAAAGTTTCCGATAAACAGTCTTTGCACCAAAGCCCTGGATTAAATTTCGAGAGTCTCCACTGTGTATCAGTAAGTTAGTGTATGTGACCTTCTTGATGGTGACCGGTCAGTCGGATGGGAACGTTAAACTTCCCAGGCCCCATTGGTAGTTTTCGAGAGAAGTAGATTTGCACAACTTTGTGGTGTTGATAACGCCCAACGACTCACCGTGCTTTTATTCACTGGCAGCTCTCCGTAGACATTCTCCAAGCGACTATGAATATTTACTATGCTCTGGTTTCCAGCAAAAGCAGCTCGTTAACACCTCTCTGCTTGGACCTCACCTCCGTTACAGACGCCATTTCGAAGGCCACGTATAGCACTGCCACCTATCCAATCTTCATGAAACTATACACGGGCCGAAGCGGGAATTATCCACTAAATCCTACAACAAATTTCGCATTTTTCAATCGAAATAGGCCGAGACAAAATGTGCTGCATTACTTACTGAACACCCTTCGTATAATCAACAACAAGTGAGCGAGATAGGAGACAAGTATGCTGACGATGTTAATTGTTAAACTTTTTATTAAATTCATTTTTTTTCTTCGCATGCAGCAACAGAATAGCATCTTGTTGTGCTGTACCTAGTTTTATAATGGCTTATCAGAGCTACTACGTTGCTAATTTTATAAGCTAAATCAAAAACACCTTAACATGGCACTGACCTCGTAGGAAGATGTCGAAACAGACAACAATTGAATACATTTTTATTTTCAGATAGGTACCTAGACTGACCAAACATTGTTATGAACTCCTTGCATTACAGCTTGGTGTCCCTTTGCATGACATAATTACATCATATCTCCGCACAGAAAGGTCTGAACAGTCTATAACGATAGCGTTTGAAGTCAGTCTGACAAGAGAATGGTCAGACTTGTCATGCCGAAACATGTATTGCTTTTTTTAGCACTGTTATTTAAATGTGCAAAAGGTCCGTATACAAAATTGTAGCTGCTGACATGAACTGGAAGTCACCTAAAACAAAAATCATGTACATGGCTGTGTTTCCTGAATGGCGCTTGCAGTGACGGCTGGCCACCCTTGGAAATGGCGAGTCGCGAGCGTTGTGCGCATGGTCGGGAAGTGCGGCCGTCTTATCGCGGCGTTCACTAAAGAGGAATAGCGCTGCACGGTTTTGGTGGAAAGGGGAAACGAATATTCGTTTATGTGGCATGCACGTCCTTTTAATTTCTGGTACGTATTTCCAAACATACCGTCCTGAAACTGGGTAGAGGTGTGAAAGATGTTCTGTACGTGTTCATCTATACTCCGCAAGCCACTTTACGGTGAACATTGTAGCCCTCACAGGTGATGGCCAACCCTGTAAATGTTTTGCTGCTTGCCATGGAGATATACCACAGACGGCAAGTGAAGCAATCAACAGAAAACACGCGTGAAGACTATGTACTGTGCAACATAATTGTTAAACTTCTAGACGAGCATGTAAATGGCGCAGACATGTGGCTAGAAACAACTGAAACACTCGATATTGCAGACTGTGAATCTACAGACGGCGAAGACATCGACGAAAGTTGCACTCATGAAGACTCTTCGAGTGATAGTGCCACGTACCATCATCAATTATCTACGAAAGTAGCACCAGCTACGTAAGAGTCGACTGGAAATTGCGACGGAGATAAATGCGCGACTTTTTGAGCTATTTACCGATGCCAGACAACAGTCATTTAGTGTCAGCGATAAAACTTTGCGTATTTGGGCGTTTACAGATTGCCAACGCGATAGGCGCTAAAGAATTTACAGCTTCTCAAAGTTGGATTAGTCGCTTCAAAAGATCACATAAAATTGTGGCAAGATAAATAACAAAATTTGTATCGAGAAACAGGTTGGAAAATGAAGTGACACAAATCTAAATGCAAAAAATAAGATCGCTAGTTTTAGAGAATCGTACATGTACAATGCAGATCAGTCAGGTTTTCAAAAAGAACTGCGTACGAAAAGAACACCGTCATTCAAAGGGGAAGAACATATTCAGGCGATTGCGCAGTCTACGACTGCACTCACCCATTCATACACTATAATGCCCATAATTAGTCTGGATGGTTCATTGCTGCCTAAACTATATGTGTGTCTTCAAGAACCAACTGGACGTTTTTGACCACGTGTCAAAAGAACAATTTTCTATGCAAACAATCTTGTGGTACACGCACCGAAGTCTGGAAAAAATGGGAAATGAAAACGTTACACTTTTCATGCGTCATGCTTTTCTCCCGTTCTGCGGGAACAAATCTCTTCTCCTTCTAGATTCGTGGTCAGGTCATAAAAGGTCTGATTCATTAAAAGCTGTATGTCGAGCCCACCCTGAGAAAGACGTAGATACACTTCAGGTGCCACCTGGCACGACGAACGAAATTCAACCTTTAGACAGAGAATTTTTCCGTCAGTCGAAGGCATTTTACAGAAAACTAACAGAGAAAATTATTGTGCGCAGATCACTGCAATTTCCTGTCTATCACCGTGACAATATTCTCTACCTCCAATCAGTAGTACATTATCAATTCCCCCCCCCCCCCCCACCCCCGGTTTCAGAATTTGATTAAATATGCGTGACACTCCTCAAATATACTGATACTACGCCTGATTCATTCCTAACACCAGCCCAGTTTTCTCTACGGACATCTAATAACGTCTGTGATTCGCAGGGTTGTCATATGTCGTCTGTGCTTGTATGTTCTTGGTGCACAAGAAACCTATGTTTTGAACATTGGACCAATATTTCGCATTTTTGCGGTAATTACAAGAAATAAAATTTGGACGTCTTCTAAACCGTATATTTATCTGTGTCTATTTCATAGCTATTTGGAAAGAATGTTGTAGATAACATATCTGCCATATTTGTCAACGAATGTTTACTTATCATACGATCGCTTTCACTGGGGGAATCAGCTCTCTCACTGCTGTGGCAAGAGAGCGGCGCGTAGCTAACGCCACTGTGTCCCTAGATGGCGTTGGTATAACGTAGCAAGAGAGGCCAGGGTTGTACAAGAGGCAGTTATACTCGCGGAAACCATGCGACAATAATGTCTTACTTCATAAAATTGTTTACAGACTTCCAGGTCATGTCAGCAGCTAAAATTCTGCATACAGACTTCTTGCAGTGTTAACTCACAGTGGTAAAAAAACCAACACAGGTTTCGACATAACAAGTCTGACCATTCCCTTGTGAGTTCTAACAGCTCCCCAACGTACGAAGAAAACTGTGCTGTTCCCGAAAACAAATGCAAGTCATTAATACCCTTCAAGGCTACAATACCGCTACGTCATGGTGTATCTGGTAAAAAAACAACAGAATTCCGCCGGACCCAAACAGTTTGAGTATTTGAGACAGATTTACGTTGCTACTAGTGTTGCATGTGACATGTGCAACCAGCCTCATGCATTGAACACGTGCAGCTAATTCATTCAACCTGCATGTGGCTAAAGCAAAGTCGTTGTGATGTGCAATAACTTGATCTACGACTACCTGAAGAGTCATCACAGAGATTCCAGCTGCAAATCCATTAGCTGTCATACGTGTTGGAAACGACACTCTATGGTGCTACGCGTAGAGACACAACTCAGGCGAGATGTAACACGGAAGGGTTCTCCAAGAGAAGAGACATGCAAGACGAGCACAATGGCAAACATCTATCAATTATTGTTCACTGAAGATTAGCCCAGGCAAAAAGGTGCTCCTTGCAACAGCGAGGTTCAGATCATCGCTATAGTCCAAATTTGTAGACCGACAAGCTGCCGCCTTTTTGGAGTACCGGGAGTGGCTCATTTGTATGTGTTTTTAAGAATATTTCCGGTTTCGCTTTTGCAGTGACAGTCATGTGAGATGGTAGGAAAGACAGTCCCTTCGAAGTCAACAATCTACATATTGAAACTTGATGTTTATGAAGATCTTTTACCCGGTGCTCATGAGCGATGCGACATCGTAACTAACACTATAATCCTTACTGCTCCATGTGGTCATCTACATTTAAAATTAAGTAACATATCGTTTGGTGTAATATACATCGAAAATACATATGTGGTCAAGTGGAACGTCCTTAACATGGAGTTCGTTTGTTTTGAACTTTTTGTTGCAGACAAGCGGTTTGTGCCCACCATGTTCAGCCATTGTCTAGTACTTTTACGAAATTTTTTCGTGTATGAAGTAAAGACTTGATAAATTTATAAAGCAACTGCAGCGGCTCACGAAGAACTTTTTTTTTTTCTTTCTGGGTGCGTTCTGTCCCTGGTTGGCCATTTTTTTCTCCGTTATTAATGCTTTCTATCTCTGTTGTCCCACTCACAGATAAATTGGCAGTACTTGGTGATCTATTTGTCCCCATGAAAAAAATTATTACTTTGAAAGCGCCACACATACACCAGGTGAAAACTAGATAGCGCATATTTTCACGGCGTTAGGTGACCGGAAATCCAACCCCACACTGACGCGTGTCTGTTTCTAGTGAGCAATGACACTTACAGTCCAACTTGTCTTCGTTCAATTGATACATAGAAGCCTTGAATGAATACTTTGTTCCATCTTCAGGCTTTACATAGGACCTTGACAGTTCTTACAGTGGCAAACAGGGTCGCTCACTTCCAGGATATGCTCAGGTTCTTTCTGCCTGAGATGAAAGGGTCAAGTCTTTGTACGTGGTGCAAGAAAACGAAATTATTTAATACGTCAAATAAGTAGCTCTACTTTGGTTTTGGTAATTAGTAATATGAGGTCACAAACTTCAGAAGACTTTGGAGAATCAAAATGAACGGTCAATTATATTCATAGCAAGGGTGTTCAATTAACATTGCTGGCTAACGTACTGCAGTTGAAGGTAACCAAATTTGAAAATACGTCGATTTATGCAATAGGGGACTTTTACTTCGGAGCTGCAGCCAGGGAGCCAAATTGAATTGCCGAGTTTTACAAAAAAAAAAAAAAAATCAAAACCAACGAAAAAATCATGGCAGATTTCGTCTCATGATAAATAAAATATTGTCGATACCTTCAAAACATTCAAAATGGATTACGAATACGAAATCAGCAAGAAATACTGGGTAATAGGAAGTGCCAGATATCTACAACTAGTCATTACTATCAATCTGCAACAAAGATTCCAGTGTTCATTTTTCACATGCGCCGGTAGAGGGTGGAACTGTAGAAAAATAGTTTGGGAGTGTTCCGAAGAACCCTTCACCAGCCACTTAAATAAGAATTGCAGGGTACTGATGTAGTTGCAGATATAGGTACTGGATCCTCCATCGTATTCACCTGATATGAGTTCGTGCGATTACGGCTTATTCTCCTGAATGAAGGAACCCGTATGCGGCACGTGGTACAACGTAAGAGAAGACATATTCGTGCCATAGAGCGGTCCTTGCGAGACATCGACAGGGATGAACGTGCTGACGATGAATGAATGACGCCTTCCACTTGTGTAGGTGAAGGTGACCGAGGTGCGAGGCGATTATATTGAGGACATGTAATAAGGTACGGTATGAATAATAGCAGTATTGCCACTATTTTTATCCAATCCATGTACTTTTAGATTGCGTAGGTAGTTGTTTGCCACATTTTACAGATGGTTCTTTGTCTTCCACTCTTATTTAACCTGTTGGTAGCCTCAAGTTGACCAGTGACTTGTAGTTTGTAGAATACGGTTACGACTTTGTAAAATGATTTTTGAGACGCCGCCGTAAAAGAAGAGTAGAAGTTCATACTGGCGAAGGAAACAACCGCATCATTTATTTAGATGACAAGAAAATGAAGCTGCATTGCAGGACGGGAACACTGATACCGCTCTGTACACATGCGACCCATGGCTTGAGCGCCACTACACAACGTTTACCATCTTTTTTTATGGAGTTCGAAACATTTTACTTCAGATTATAATACTCCAGGCTCCTTGTGGCGTAACGCACCACTCTCCTCGCTGAACTCTTTCCTAAGATTAGTATCACAGAAATAAGCAGTTATTAAGCAAACTGACTGCCAGACACCCGTAATATCTAAGCGACACTTATAGTCTAAAATAATCTCTTTAAATCTGGGGAGCATGCCATTATCATACAGTAGGGCTACATGTCCTCGGCTTATATACCAGCTGTTTTTCTCCTTGCTTTCAGTCGTTTGCAGTACCAACATCGAAAGTTAGTCTGTTCTCTCCACAGGTACTACATTCCTATTAGTTATGCCTACGAAACTGCTATCTGTGCCTCTGATGCACACACGTAGCCTCCAAAAATATCAGTGGCTGAAGAAGCAACATTACTGAAATAAAATAAAAAAATTTGTAATATGGGTAGGATGTAAGTAGCATGAAATTAAATCTTACTTACTTTTTTCGGGTCAACAGAAACATCCGATCTCACGCGTCGGCTTTGACCCGTGACGTAAGGGTGTTGTGGTGTGTGACGTCATTTCAATCTTTATGATCTATATGTTTTGTCGCTACTCGTTATGTCTAATGAATCAATATTGTTTTTTTCTTTTTTTTTATTTGTTTCTTTTTTTCTATCTTTTGATTGACCTACACATTGATCTGTAGCGTAGCCCTGAATACGAGGTTAGGTTGGGAGTTTTTTTTTGGCGGGGGGGGGGGGGTCAGGGGGGGGCGCAGCCCCCCCCTGCCTGGCCTTGAGTACCACTTGTTTATTATTATCTTTGTTTGCTATCAATGTTAGCAGATTGTTCTTGTGAAACCTTTGTGTGTGTTCTTTTTCTATGTGTTTTCGTCTTTGTGATACGTATGCAACGTTTCTATATCCGCCATATTGGAATTGTCTTTTCCGCTATATTTGTGACGTCATGGGTCAAAGCCGACGGGTTAGATCGGACGCTTCCGTATTTCCCTTTTTTCTGTTACTTTCAAATCAGGAAATCGTCCAAGGAAGTGGATTTTTTCCTCTGAAGAATGTGCATCATACCATCAGGAAGGGCCCATCAATATGCATTTCCGTGGTGTAAAATTTGGTCAGAAACAGCCGAACCTGCGTAAGTTAAATGGGCGTTTGACACTTTAGGTGGACACGCAAGCATTTCGTATCCTCTACATCGAGTATCTTACTTCGAAGTAACGGACGTCTCCGTGTATTTCTCCACTATAGCGTCAATAGAAGCTACTATGTACGTATATTTTTAAAAAGCACGGTGACCTTTACTCACCCGTTATGGAGAATAAAAGTACTGCGATCTCTCTTCGCTGCCAATACATGCAGCGGCGCCAACTGCCGTTGCTAGGAAACGTACGCTAGCCAGAGAATACTCATCTCAGTGTTGTACCACACACTTCACGTAATGAGCATAAATGTAAACCAACCTTGTATAATAATATGCCAAAATGAACGAGAAGTCTAGGATAGGTGCATATGTACAAAATAATTATGAAGTCTTTCGCGTACAGCAGAACACGTGTATGTGTGTGTAACGCAATTAACATCTACGGAAGAGAAAAGAAGCGCGATGAGGAACGAACGACCTGACAATTTTTTAACTATTTGTAACCTCACATATCATCTCTATCACTAAACAGTTTCACTGGTGATAACAGGTCCGCAACTGTTCGTGTTTACATGTCTGGGCTAACAAGCCCTCTTATCTGTGCCGTCGTAGCTGTACGACCTGCCACTGCTGTCCTCACAATACTACTGTACTAGCTGGCATAAGTGCTGCGTGGACGTTGTAATAAAACTGGTTATGATGAGATAAATGATCTTGGATCATATGAAATGACCGATTCCCAAGATGAAGACAAAAAACCTAGAAATTCACTACCATATAGACATAGCAAAATGTATAATCTTCAACATATAGGAACACTTCCCGTATTTTCTATGATGATTACGGACTTCATAACAGATAAACAATGATAAACCATTATTTGTACTCGATTTTTGCAATGTATGTTTCAAAGATGATTTTGCGTGAAGAGATCGACACACTATAGGCTTTTCTTTGCTACATGCTATCACGGGAAAATCTTTGTTCTAATTCAGTACGATTTTGGAATAATAGTTGGGAGTGCGAGTATGGAGGGCAAGTTACGCGTTTGTTGTGTTAGCATGGTGGTTGATGTTAATTTGTATTGTGAAGCGAAATAATTAAACGTATATCTATCCAAAGACAGACAATCCAACAGAATTCATATTATTTAAGAAAATGAGGACGAGCATCCACTACACCAGCATCTAAAATTGCATTTCAGAATGGAATACGAGCTTTCAGCTTCCAGTAACGACGTACAATGTCAGAGGAGTACTATAAAAACTGTTTATTGATGTAAGGAGTCATCTGGAAGTTGCCTATCTAACAACTACCATGGGCGACAAACATTTTTCTTAATATTTCGTATAATTATGACTAACCAAATTTCAAAATATCAAATAACGTCGTAATGTACTATAAAAACTGTTTATTTAAATGCTACCGTTACTATCTTTGTCTGCAGTGTGTCACTATCTCAGAATGCCAAGTGCTGTGAGAATGTAGTAACTGACGGCAAGTCATCGTGTAAAATAGAAGTGATTTCTGAAAATCCGTAAGGTAGTGTTATAGGCCCTTTGCTGTTCATTATCTATATGAACGGTTTGAGAGACAATCTGAGCACCCGTCTTATGTTGTTTGCAGATGACGCTGTCGTTTATCGACTAGTAAAATCATCAGAAGATCAAAACAAATTGCAATACGATTAAGAATAGATATCTGTATGGTGCAAAAATTGGCAATTGACCGTAAATAACGAAAAGTGTGAGGTTATCCACATGAGTGCTACAAGGAATTCGTTAAACTCCGGTTACACGATAAATCAGTCAAATCTAAAGGCCGTAAATTCTACTAAATACCTAGTAATTACAATGGAACCCTACAACCAACCCTACTACCAACAACTTAAATTGGAAGGAGCACATAGAAAATGCTATGGGGAAGGCTAACCAAAGACACCTACATCTACATCAACATGGATACTTAGCAAATCACATTCAAGTGTGGCAGAGGGTTCATCGAACCACCTTCACAATTCTCCATTATTCGGATATCGTATAGCGCGCGGGAAGAATGAACACCGATATCTTTCTAGACACTGGAATATTTACTTCGCCTTCTTTTGTAAAGGCATTTTGGAAGGCTGTGTTTAGTAACTCTGCTTTGGCAGCACTGTCTTCGATGGTATCTCCATTACTATCGTGCAGAGAGGGCATTGATTGTTTCTTGCCGCTAACATAAGTTCACATACGACCAGAATCGCTTTGGATTTTCTGCCAGGTTTCGAGACAAAGTTTGGTTGTGGAAACTGTTATAAGCATCTCGCATTGAAGTCCGCGCTAAATTTCGAGTTTCTGTAAAAGATCGCCAATCTTGGGGATTTTGCGTCTGTTTAAATTTGGCGTGTTTGTTTCGTTGTTACTGCAACAGTGTTCTAACCCGTTTTGTGTACCAAGGAGGATCAGCTCCGTCGTTTGTAAATTTATTTGGTATAAGTCTCTCAGTTGCTGCCGATACTATTTCTTTGAATTTAAGCCACATCTGGTCTACACTTATATTATTAATTTGGAATGAGTGGAGATATGGTCTACATTTGGAATGAGTGAAATTGTCTCTTAGGAAGGCATCAAGTGAATTTTTATCTGCTTTTTTGAATAGGTATATTTTTCGCTTATTTTTCGAGGATTTGGAGATTACAATATTCAATCCTGCTACCATAGCCCTGTGTTCACTAATCACTGAATCGATTTTGATGCTCGTTATTAACTCAGGATTATTTGTTGCTAAGAGATCAAGTCTGTTTTCACAATCGTTTACTATTCGCGTGGGCTCATGAACTAATTTCTGGAGATAATTTCCAGATAATGCGTTTGGCACAATTTCGGATGATATTTTATGCGTACCTCCGGAATTAAACGTATTTTCGTCAAAATATAGAGTGTAAGTTAAAGTCCCCACCTACTACTATCGTATGATTCGGGTACGTGTTTGAAATCAAACTCAACTTTTCTTTGAACCTTTCAGCAACTGTATCATCTGAATTGATAGGTCGGTAAAATGATCCAATTATTACTTTATTCCGGTTGCCAACAATGACCTCTGCCCATACTAACTCACAGGAAGTGTCTACTTCAATTTCGCGACAAGTTAAACTACTTCAGACAGCAACAAACACGCCTCCGCCAACCGTGTTTAGCCTATCGTTTCGGAACCCCCTTAGGTTCTTCGCAAAAGTTTCGGCTGAGCTTATATCCGGCTTCAGCCAGCTTTCAGTGCCTATAACGATTTGAGGTCCGCAGCTCGTGGTCTCGCGGTAGCGTTCTTGCTTCCCGAGCACGGGGTCCAGGGCTCGATTACGGGCGGGGTCAGGGAGTTTCACATGCCTCGAGATAACTGGGTGTTGTTGTGCCGTCTTCATCATCGTCGTTCATCCCCATTACGGACGGAGGAAGGCAATGGCAAACCACCTCCACAAGGACCTTGCCTAGTACTGCGGTGCGGGTCTCCCGCATCGTTCCCCTACGCTCTGTCATGGAGTATGGGACTTCATCATCATCATCATCATCATCAACGATTTGGGCATCACTACTTTCTATTAGCGCTTGGAGCTCTGGTACATTCCCAGCATAGCTACGACAGTTTACAACTGTTATACCAATGGTTCCTGTATCTACGTTCTTCCTGTGTTCAGCCTGCACCCTTTGTGACTGAAACCCTTCCTGTGTTTCCCCGAGACCCTCTAACCTAAAAAAAAACCACCCAGTCCACGCCACGTAGCCCCTGCTACCCGTGTAGCCGCCTCCTACGTATAGTGGACATCTGACCTATTCAGCGGAATCCGAAACCCAACCACCCTTTGGCGCAAGTCGAGGAATCTGCAGCCTACACGGTCGCAGAACTGTCTGAGCCTCTGATTAAACCCTCCACTCGGCTCTGTACCAGAGGTCCGCAATCGGTCCTGTCGACTATGATGCATATGGTCAGCTCTCCTTGCATCTTGCAAGCATGACTGGCAGCCTGTACCACTTCTGTTAGCCGCTCGAAACCAGAGAGAGTCTCTTCTGATCCAAAGTGACACACATCATTGGTACCGACGTGAGCAACCACGTGTATCTGGCTGCACTCTGTGCTCTTCATGGCATCCGTGAGGACCCTTTCCACATCTGGAATGACTCCACCCGGTATGCACACGGATTGCACCTTGGATTTCTTACTCTTCTTGTCAGCCAAGTCCCTAAGGGGCCCCATAAACGCGCCTAACGTTGGAGCTCCCAATTACCAATAATCCCACCCTTTGCCACTGCCCGGATCTTGCAGGCTGAGTGGTTTCCTCTGAAACAGGACAGGCGACAGCATCTGGCTCAGCGACAGTGTCAGCCACAGACAGCACCTGGAACCTGTTTGTCAGACAAACCGGGGAGGCGCTATGTTTGGCCGCCTGGGAAGTCTTTCGCCACCTGCTACGCCCCGAGGCG
This sequence comes from Schistocerca cancellata, assembly GCF_023864275.1. Lineage (NCBI taxonomy): Eukaryota > Metazoa > Arthropoda > Insecta > Orthoptera > Acrididae > Schistocerca > Schistocerca cancellata. The sequence continues at coordinate 715,120,814 of NC_064630.1, forward strand.
ACCTCCCACTCGACCACAGGTGAGGGGTCAGCCTCAGTGCGGGCAGTAACTGCGTTGGTCACCGGTGAGGACCGATTGGAGGACTCTGACGTGCTGGACGTCCGTTGGATCCAAACGGCCGGCCCACAACAGTGGTGCCCATCCACTGCAGCCTCAAGCTGTGTAACCGAAGCCATCACAGCTAGAAAATGTAACAGATCTACTAAAGAGACTGTCTACACTACGCTTGTCCGTCCTCTTTTAGAATAGTGCCGTGTGGTATGGAATCCTTAGCAGATGGGATTGAAAGTGTACATCGAAAAAGTTCAGAGAAGGGCAGCACAGTTTGTATTATCGCGAAACAGGGGAGTGAATGTCACTGAAATAATACAGGATTTCGGGTAGACATCATTAAAACAAAAGGCGTTTATCGTTGCGGCGGAATCTTCTCACGAAATTTCCATCACCGACTTTCTCTTCCGAATGCGAAAATATTTTGCTGACGACGACCTACATAGGGAATACCGATCACCATAATAATATAAGGGAAATCAGACCTCGTACGGAATGATATAGGGGATCGTTTTTTCCGGGCGCTCTATGAGATTGGAACAACAGAGAACTGTAAAGGCATTTGATGAACCCTCTGTCCTTAAATGTGATCTGCAGAGTATCCATGTTGCTGTAAATGCAGATGAATGTGACCAGCCGCCCAAATTTAAACATATTTCAAAATTAATAAATTGATTTTGGGTTATAAGAGGGTGGTGACGATCAGAACGTCCAGAAGCTCGTCTGTGGGTGTGTGAATGTTCACATGACCACAGATACCAGCATCGTTGCACAACTGATGCAGCGCGTCCGACTTGTGTGGCAGTTCTTGAGCATCCAGCCACCCAGAAGGCAACAATGTGACCCCTTTCAAAACCGCCCAGTTGGCTGTAGGAAGCACGAGTGCCTCTTGGTGGCGTGATTGCCTGCTTGCCTCACACGTTTGCACCACACTTAAGTCTTCTGGCTGTGAGCATTCCCTATTAAGGTATAGCCACAGATGGCGCTCTGGTAGCTATGCAGCTACATTATCTGTTAGCGGACAACGTTGAAACCATTATCAGTACATCAGCTATCCCCCAAGTAGCATATGCTGTCATCGGATCAAAACAGACGTCGTCTTTCCAAGTGTACTAATTTGTTTTCCGGCAGTGTATCTATTGCATTCCAGCACATTTAATTAATTTCTCAGCAGTATTTCTCATGTTAAGTCCATTTTTTGATATCAGTTGATATCTCTAGGTAATATGGTCACGTAGCCTATACCTGTCACATTGTAATGACCCCTTCGAATCGTTCGTCATGCGTGATTTTGCTTCCAATATAGCAGAATTCCTTCAGTTCTATTAAGTGGCGCCCAATTCTTATATTAAATTTATCACTGATCTCATTTATCCTGATCCTTAATATATTCGCCATTTCCTGCTTTACTCTCTATTCCTATTCTCTGTTCTGTAGACTGTTAATTCCTTTCTGCTGGTTACGTTATTCTTCTACACTTCCAGAGAAGAAAGCAGTCCGATGGTATATCGATGTGCACTATGGAGTGCTTATGTGATATTGCTTCTGTATCAAGGACCTAATGTTATGATGTTTTCTGGAATCTAACCATGCGACACCATTTAAGAGACTTCACGCTCTTCCTTCACTCTGGTGAACACAGACGGGAACATCACAATTTTGAACACAGCTGTGAGCTGTAATTTTATTATTAATTCGTTGGCACTCGGTTTCGACGATAATCTTCGTTGTCATCAGGCTCTCGAAATACATAGTGCTTGAATTTTCCCGAAAAATATCAATCAGAAAAACCTACGCTTGCTATTTAACAGGGATGGATATACGGAAAACCGAAGGAAACATCATCGATCGAAAAGATGTTTATCGGAGGCTGTTTGAACTAATCAGTAAAGATATTACCACGTGTAGAAGTATGTTACCGGAATTTCCTTATAGATAGGGCTAGCCGTCAGTGTAGGGCCCGTGAGACCACATCTGCAGCCGCATCTGCTTCTTCTAACGGCTGACGACGAATGTCAAAACACAGTAACCCGTGTTCCATACAGTGGTATCTGTTTCAAACCCGTAAACATGTCGAGTTTTGTGCCTACGAGCTACAATTTGCGTACAACATTGGTCTTCTGTTATCATTTGAAGATAACTGCTGCAGAATCGCATCGAATGCTTGCCGAAGATTTCGGCCAACATGCTCTTCGGAAAACAAGTTGTTTCGAGTGATTAAAAAAATTCAAAAGTTGTGAGTTTGACGTGAGACACGATAAGCGCGGGAAACCACCGTGAAAGTTCGAATACAACGAATTGCAGGCCATATTGGATGAAAATCATACTCAAACTCAACAGGAATTTGCGCAACAGTTGAATGTGACGCAGAAAGCCGTTTCTCTGCGGTTGAAAGCTCTGGGAAAGGTGTAGAAAGCGGGAAAATTGGTTCCACATGAACTGAATGAAAGACAGCAAGTAAATCGAAAGACCACTTGTGAGGTGCTGCTCGCAAAATACAAAAGAAAGTCGTTTCTCCATCCAGTAGTGACAGGTGATATCTTCTGAAAATTCTAAGCGTCGTAAATCATGGGTGAATCCAGGCAAACCATCGACATCCACTGAAAGACCAAATTGCCTTGGAAAGAAGGCAATGCTCTGTGTTTGGTGGGATCAGAAGGGTGTCATCTATTAAGAGTTGCTGAAACCTGATGAAACCGTTAATACTGATCGCTAAGAACAGCAAATGATCGATTTAAATCGAGCATTACCTGAAAAACGACCGGAATATGGAAAAAATCCTCACAAGGTCATAATGCTCCATGATAATGCCCCTACACACACAGCAAAACGGGTCAGGGAAACGATCGAGGCGTTCAGTTGGGAAATACTAGGGCGCCTTCGCTGAACAAGGCTTCATTTAAAATGTACGAAAATAGCTCGCTGACTGGTTCGCTTTAAAAGAAGAACTGTTTTTTTTTTTCATAGCCTGCCGGATAGATCGGAAAATGGATAAATAGCAATAGCGGACGGTGACAGTCTGGCTGGTAAGTTCATGGCACCTATAGGATACTACATTGTGGCCCATGTGTCTTTAACGCACTGTATCTTCACACACGACTAATTCATTAAGGACTAAGGACGCATTACATTGCTCTTCAACACTAAAAGAACCAGTCCGACGTGAAGCGGTAAGTATCGTGGGCCATCTTACTGGTGATTCACAGAGACGGCACTGTCTCCCAGTTTTCCGGCTTTCCTGTGCTGTCGATCACGGCTATATTGCCGGCCGCGGTGGCCGAGCGGTTCTAGGCACTACAGTCTGGAACAGCGCGACCCCTACGGTCGCAGGTTCGAATCCTGCTTCGGGCATGGATGTGTGTGATGTCCTTAGGTTAGTTAGGTTTAAGTAGTTCTAAGTTCTAGGGGACTGATGACCTCAGAAGTTAAGTCCCATAGTGCTCAGAGCCATTTGAACTGCTATATTATAGAGGCAAGTGACGGTTAAAACCAAACCAGCGGCATAGTGCATCGCCCGATGATGTACTGCGAAGCTGTTGACGAATAGGTTACGTACTAAGGCTTATTTCGAAGTATACGATAGAAGTAAGCTATGTTCCAACCGTAGTTCTTCTTTTATGATCAATGGAAACTCGACACTAAACTTTACAGTCGACCCATTAATATAAATGAGTTTAAGGTGCTACATAGATTACTTTGTGAAGGAGAGCCACAAATGCGATGGACGCAACTGGAACCAGGGTTTTGAGGACTACTAATTACCAGTTTCGAAATAGGTATCTCTGTTCGGTGTACAACAATGTCTCCCTTACGATCCTTTGAGTTGTACGTGACTCTAAGCGTGATCATTGGTGAAGTCAGTAGAAATATTATGAATGGAGTGTCTGATACCTATCGCCTGCTGCCACTGAACAGATTTGAAACGAAAGGTTGAACATAGGTAGGATGCAAGGGAGACCTCCCTTAGGTAAGTGCGCTTAGTAATAAGGGGTTCCGCCAGATCGTCTGGAGAGCGTACAAGTTTCTAATTACTTGGCAGAACACCATCATGCAGTTTCTTGTTTGTCTTTCCCCGCTGAGAGTTCACGCGGAGCGCGAAGTCTACTGCCGCGCTGCGGTGTTTACGAGGGAGCAAACACAGTTCGTTACAAGCGAGTGAGAAACTGCCTCCTGTATTCTGCCCAGTCAGAAACCATGTACGTCAAACAGTGCGTCAGCCAAAATCTCCGTAGACACGGAAAACTGAAATCATTGCATGAACTTTACAGTACTAGTGTTATAGTCAAACACATATTTTCATCAGTTTACATATAGCAGTAAATGAATGTAGCATATTGGTTGAACGCATTATAGCTTATTCTTAGAAATCGGTGCACGGACGTTATGTCTATTAGTGTTGGGCACTCAGGCTCTTGCCATCGGATCTCTGGAAGTCCCAGAACTGGCATTAAGAACAAAAAGCGAGGTTTGTTCAAGAAGCTAAATGGATGAATGTCTCATTAACGTCTCATTAACTTGCACAGTATTCCCTCGATTTATTGCACGTGTTGATGTCTGTATCCACCATACTACATTTATGTGTGCTCCAAGTGTCCCGTATTTCGTTTTATACAGGGTATCCCAGAAATGTTGCGAAGAAATTCGAGGGGCTGTAGAGTGTGTCTTGATACGAAAACCGAGGATAGAAATCCGTGTCCGAAAACGTAATCCAACGACGCTAAAGAGCGCAGACGTTACAGACGCCGGCGCCAGCCACTACGCCTCCACTTCGGCAGCAAATGTGACTTTGTAAACAGAAGGGCCGTAGGCGGAACGTCTCACCGTGGTGTTTGTTATTCAGTGATAGTGGCTAATTGCCATGATACACAGTCGAGAAGATGAAGCTAGGTGCTACTTAGGAAGGCCTTGTCTTCTATGAAAGCTATGCTCTCTTGCCTTAGCGGATAACGGTTTTCGACATGGATTTCCATCTATAGTTACTTTTTCTCCTGGAGCCACTGAAAATCTCCAATGTTTTTCGGTATACAGGAGAAAAATAAACTGCGGATCCAAACCCGTGTCCAAAACCATCATCCACCAGGGGAGCTGAGCATCACCTTCATAAGAGAAAAACATGTCTCGGCAGCAGCTAGCTCCATCTTCTCCACTAACCGCCGGCCGTGGTGGTGTAGCGGTTCTAGGCGCTCAGTCCGGAACCGCGTGACTGCTACGGTCGCAGGTTTGAATCCTGCCTCGGGCATGGATTTGTGTGATGTCCTTAGGTTAGTTAGGTTTAAGTAGTTCTAAGTTCTAGGGGACTGATGACCACAGATGTGTAGTCCCATAGTGCTCAGAGCCATTTCTCCACTAACCATGGTGGCGATCAACCGCGATCAATGAAGATGAAACAACATTGCGAGACATTCCGCCTACGGTCCGTCAGCGTGCAAAGTCTCGTTTGCTGCCGAAGGGGACGCGCAGCGGCAGGTGCCACCGCCTATAAATTCGGGGCACTGTAGCGTCTTGGATGACGTTTCCGGACACAAGTTACTGTCTCGATTTGTTCCTCAAGACACCCTCTGCCATCCATCGAAGTTTGTCTAAACACTTCTGGGACACTCTGCATAGAGCCATACTCAAATACACATTACACATATAAAAAAAATTGCGTCACCCGATTCCCAGAACTCCTGAAGATAGACAATGACTGTGGATATTGTATCACAGACACAGTGTCTTTGACTGTTTAGAGATGTCACTAAACCCACCCAAAGATGTAAACAACCATTTATGAGCAGCGCCCATTAGACGAAGGGGGTCCGACAGCCCATCAGTTCCAGTCATTCCACGAGGAAGGAGGTACACGGCTCGTGTTGTCTGTAGTTCAACCATGCCTAGACGGTCAAGACCGCGGTTCGAACGCGTCCTCATTGTTACTTTGTGCCAGGAAGGGATCTCAACAAGGGAAGTGTCCAGACGTCTCGGAGTGAACCAAAGTGATTTTATTCGGACATGGAGGAGATACAGAGAGACAAGAACTGTCGATGACATGCATCGCTCAGGCCGCCCAAGAGCTACTACTGCAGTGGATGATCGCTATCTACGGATTATAGCCCGGAGGAACCGTGACAGCAACGCCACCATCTAGAATAATGCTTTTCGTGCAGTCACAAGACGTCGTGTTACGAATCAAACTGTGCGCAATAGGTTGCATGATGCGTAACTTCACCCCCGACGTCCGTGGCGAGGTGCATCTTTGCAACCACGACACCATGCAGCGCGGTACAAATGGGCCTAACAATATGCCGAATGGGCCACTTAGGACTGGCATCACATTCTCTTCAAAGACGAGTGCCGCATGTGTCTTTAACCACAAAATCGTCGGACACGTGTTTGGAGGCAACCCGCTTAGGCTGAACGCCTTAGACACACTGTCCAGCGAGTGCCGCAAGGTGGAGTTCCCTGCTGTTTTGGGGTGACATTATGTGGGGCCGACGTACGCCACTGGTGGTCATGGAAGGCGACAGAACGGCTGTACGATCCGTGAATGCCCTCCTCCGGCCGATAGTGCAACCATATCGGGAGGATATTGGCGAGGCGAGGCATTCGTCGTGCACGTCTTGTGAATGACTTCCTTCGGGTTAACGACCCGCTCGACTAGAGTGGCCAGCAAGTTCGGCAGACATGGACGCTATCGAACATGACTGTGTTTGATTGAAAAGCGTTGTTTATGGACGACGTGACCCACCAACCACTCTCAGGTATCTACGCCGAATCGTCGTTGAGGAGTGGGACAATCTGGACCAACAGTGCTTTGATGAACTTGTGGATAGTATGACACGACGAATACAGGCATGTTTGAATGCAAGAGGTCGTGCTACTGGGTATTAGAGGGACCACCATTTCTGAAGGTCAAGTTGTATGGTGGCACAAGATGCAATGTTTAGTTTTCATGAGCAATAAAAAGGGCAGAAACGATGTGTTTGTTGGCCGCGCGGGATTAGCCGAGCGCTCTCAGGCGCTGCAGTCGTGGACTGTGCGGCTGGTCCCGGCGGAGGTTCGAGTCCTCCCTCGGGCATGGGTGTGTGTGTTTGTCCTTAGGATAATTTAGGTTAGGTAGTGTATAAGCTTAGGGACTGTTGACCTTAGCAGTTATGTCCCATAAGATTTCACACGCAGTTGAACATTTGATGTGTTTGTTGATCTCTATTCCAATTTTCTGTACAGGTTCCGGAACTCTCGGAACCGAGGTGATGGAAAACTTTTTTTGATGTGTGTAAATAAAATGTCCTCGCCGCATTTTTCAGTCTGTATGTTAAGGCTACTGTCAGCAACTATTGTAGGGATTTTGATAATGTTTACGCTAATAGATAGGATGATTCACAACGATGTTTTGTATAGCATAATTCATTGTTTCCATTATTTTGATGAGTGTGTAATATCTCGATACTTATCTCTGCTATACTTAAGTGACATTTTATGGCAATGATGGGATGTACTTCCGGTGCGATAGCGGGAGCTGATAAGAGTCCACATCCGCTGCGTGCGCCAGGACTGATGCTATAAATAGCACACTGTTCTGTCTAGCGCATTCACTCGGTTTGAGGGAATAGCCACTGAGGCACTGCTTCTTACAATGCTGCGTACACGTTGCTTTCGTCGCCGTCGGCGAATGCTTATTTACAAATCACTTATCAATGTGGACGACACTCTAGGTGCTTCGACATCTTCTGCGAAGGGTAAAAAGAACCAAACGAGAGGAGTTGGTAAAACTACTCAATTTGTTCTTATTAATGGACCTACTTTATTTTGTGGTGCGAGGTTAAATTTTTCTTTAATGAAAGTATCTTCTTCCTCTTGTTTGGGTAACGGGTGGCTAACTGTAGCTTTCGTTGCTTGTAACAATGCAGGTAGACCAGGTTTGGAATCTTTTGAAACTAGGGAGATCTTAGCTAACCGTACTATACCTGTTTCTGAGATTATCATTGCTAGTGAGGGTTCCTACCTTTTTCCGCACGGGAGTTTGTCTTTGTCTTGTCATAGACGTTGTAAGATAAATTCTGATTGTAGCGTTCACTTATGGGTGAAGGCGAGTGGTCCTTCTTCTTTGGAAGATTGTCGCATTGTGGGTGATTGTACTTTATATAATCATTGAAAGTAGTTCACTGGTGGTCCAGATTGTCCCACTCCTCAACGACGATTCGGCGTAGATACCTTAGAGTGGTTGGTGGGTCACGTCGTCCATAAACAACGCTTTTCAGTCAAACACAGTCATGTTCGATAGCGTCAATGTCTGTCGAACTTGCTGGCGACAATAGTCGAGCTGGTCGTTAACCTGAAGGAAGTCATTCACAAGATGTGCACGACGAATGCCTCGCCTCGCCAATATCCTGCCGATATGGTAGCACTAGCGGCCGGAGGAGTGCATTCACGGTTTGTAAAGGGAAAGGAATGAACTCCAGAGAGCAGCGAAGTTTGACTAGGATCTAAGCATACAGACTTGTCAATTTAAGTCACTCGCCACGTTCTTCTCTCTGTGTGCGAAGGCTAATATCAAGAAATATCGTAAGGAATGTGATATGGTTTTCACTAATAGATACACTGATTCACGAGGAAGGTTTGTATATATCACTAAACACTATATACATATCGTCCAACGGAAGATACTTAGTGCTACCCTTGTGAAGCCATGATGAGTCACTACTTTCTTGCTAAACTGACTGTAAAACTTTACCAAATTCTCGTTTAGAACCTCAGAAAACGCCTGTCTACTCCATTCAATACAATAATAGGCTGATGAAAAAAAATAGCAACATCAAGAAGGAACTGTGCAACATGAACAAAAGTTGATAGATGTGTTTCTATATTCGATAGATGGTGTACATTCAAATTTCGCGCCATTCGCATAAGAGTGGAGCTAGTAGCGCCACTGTCAGGAAGCAAATAAGGTTTTCTCCAAATCCACGCTAAACGGTCGTGAGAGTTATTTACCTTTGAGTTTGGATGTAGTCAGCTGATGTTAGTCAAAAATGCTTTTATGGCGACAAAGACTCCATTTTCAACACCTTACTAACTTCGAAGGAGGTAATGTAATAGTTGGAGTTCCTTCCGCGTTACTGCAGAAAGACGTGGCAGGAACGTAGCCAGTGTACATGATTGCTGGCAGCGGTGGTCAGGGAAATGTACGCTTGCAAGAAGACCAGGCTCCGAACGGCCAGCCGGCCACGGTGGCCAAGCGGTTAAAGACGCTACAGTCTGGAACCGCGCGGCCGCTACGGTCTCAGGTTCGAATCCTGCCTCGGGCATGGATGTGTGTGATGTCCTTAGATTAGTTAGGTTTAAGTAGTTCTAAGTTCTAGGGGACTGATGACCTTAGAAGTTAAGTCCAATAGTGCTCAGAGCCGTTTTTTTCCGAATGGCCACGTGGCACTACCGAAAGGGATGACAATCGCGTTCAGTATAAGGCTCTGGGATATCGCACCGCATCTGCAGCAGCAATTTTCAGCAGCACTTGGCACCACAGTGACACAACGAGCTATTACAAATCGGTTGCTTCAAGGACAGCTCCGAGCTACGCGCGTGCATTCAACTGCCACCAAACCACCGCCGTTTGCTACTTCAGTGATGTCAAGCTAGAGAACATTGGAGGACTGGGTAGAGATCTGTTGTGTTTTGTGATGAAGCTGCCTTGGTGACTTCCGTGTGTTGGTTAGAAGAAGGTCGGTTAAAGGCTTGTAATCAAACTTTCTATACGCTAGACATACTGGACCTATGCCTGGAGTTATGGTCCGGAGTGCGACTTCCTATGAAAGCAGGAGAACTCTCGATGTTCCCCCATACATCCTAACACCAAATTTGTACGTCAGTCTGGTGATACGACCTCTTGTGCTGTCATTCTGAAACAGCATTCCAGGGGATGTTTTCCAACACTATAACGCGCGCCCGCTCTTTTTTTTTTAATTTGAGTCATCAGTGTTCTCACTGCTCTGATGTGCCCCGCCACGAATTTCTCTCTTGTGCCAATCTCTTCATCTCAGAGTAGCACTTTCAACCTACGTCATCAATAATTCGCAGGATATATTCCAATCACCGTCTTCATCTACAGTTTTTATCCTCTACAGCTCCATCTAGTGTTATGGAAATCATTTCCTGATGTCTTACCAGATGTCCTACGATCCTGTCTCCTTCTCAGTGTCTGCCATATATTCCTTTCCGATTCTGCGCAGAAACTCCTCATTCCTTATCTTATCAGTCCACCTAATTTCCAACATTCGTCTGCAACACCTCATCACGATTGGTTCGGTTCTCTTCTGTTCTGGTTTTCCCACAGTCCATGTTTCACTACCATACCATGCTGCACTCCAGACGTACATCCTCAGAAATTTCTTCCTCAAATTAAGGCCGGTATTTGATATTAGTAGACTTCTCTTGGCCAGAAATGCCTTTTTTGCCATAGCGAGTCTGCTTTTGATGTCCTCCGTGCTCCGCCCGTCATTGGCTATTTTACTGCCTAGGTAGCATAATTCCTTAACTTCATTGACTTCGTGACCATCAATCCTGATGTTAAGTTTCTCGCTGTTCTCATTTCTACTACTTCTCATTACCTTCGTCTTTCTCCGATTTTCTCTCAAACCATACTGTGTACTCATTAGGCTGTTCATTCCGTTCAGCAGATCATTTAATTCTTCTTCACTTTCACTCAGGATAGCAATGTCATCAGCGAATCGTATCATTGATATCCTTTCACCTTGTATTTTAATTCCACTCCTGAACCTTTCTTTTATTTCCATCATTGCTTCCTCGATGTACAGATTGAAGAGTATGGGCGAAAGGCTACAGCCTTGTCTTACACCCTTCTTAATACGAGCACTTCGTTCTTGATCGTCCACTCTTATTATTCCCTCTTGGTTGTTGTACATATAGTATATGACCCGTCTCTCCCTATAGCTTACCCCAAATTTTTTCAGAATCTCGAACAGCTTGCACCATTTTATATCGTCGAACGCTTTTTCCAGGTCGACAAATCCTATGAAAGTGTCTTGATTTTTCTTTAGCCTTGCTTCCATTGTTAGCCGTAACCTCAGAATTGCCTCTCTCGTCCCTTTACTTTTCCTAAAGGCAAACTGATCGTCCATGTCTCACTACCACTCAATGTTGTGCTCCAAACATACATTATCAGAAATTTCTTACCCACATTAAGGTCTATGTTTGATACTAGTAGACTTTTCTTCGCCATGAATGCCCTTTTTGCTAGCACTAGAATGGTTTTGAAGTCCTCCTTCCTCCGTCCCTTATTGTTAGCAGAATTCCTTAACTTCATCTACTTCGTGACCACCAACCCTAATGTTAAGCTTGTCGCTGTTCTCATTTTTGGTACTTCTCATTACTTTCGTCTTTCTTCGATTTACTCAGAATCCATATTCTGTGCTCGTTAGTCTGTTCATTCCATTCAACAGATCATGCAATTCCTCTTCACTTTCACTCATAATAGCAAATCGTTTCATTGATATTCTCTCATCCTGAATTTTAATTCCACTCCTGACCCTTTCATTTATTTCCATCATTGCTTCTTCGATGTACAGATTGAATAGCAGGGGCGAAAGACTACTTCCCTGGCTTACACCCTGTTTAAGCCGAGCTCTTTGTTCTTTGTCGTCCACTCTGTTTATGCCATCTTGGCTCTTGTACATATTGTATGTTACCAGCCCTCCCCTATTTTTTCAGAGGTTCGAACATCTTGCACCATTTTGCGCTGTCTAACGATTTTTCCAGGTCGAACATGTCTTGATTTTTATGTAGCCTATCTTCCATGATCAACCGCAACGTATGAATTGCCATTCGGGTGATTTACGTTTCCTAAACCCAAGCCGATCATCATCTGACACATCCTCATTTTTCTTTTATTATTCTTGTAAGCAACTTGGATGCATGAGGTGTTAAGCTAATTGTGCTATAATTCTCGAACTTGTCAGCTCTTGCAGTCTTCGAAGTTGTATGGATGACATTTTTGCGAAAGTCACATGGACTCATCCATTCTACACACCGACGTGAATAGTCGTTTTATTAGCACTTCCCCCAATTATTTTAGAAATTCTGATGGAATGTTGTCTACTCCCTGTGCCTTGTTTGACAGTAAGTCCTCCAAAACTCTCTTAAATGCTGATTCTAATACTGGATCCCTTGTCTCTTCTATATCGACTCTTGGTCGTTCCTCTATCACATCAGAAAAATCTTCCCTACGATTGAGGCCTTCAGTCTACTCTTTCTATCTATCCGCTCTTTCCTTTGCGTTTAACAGTGGAATTGCCGTTGCACTATTAATGGGACCAACCTTGCTTTTAATTTCACCGAAGGTTGGTTTGACTTTGCTGTATACCGAGTCAGTCCTTCCGAAAATCATTTCTTTATAGGTTTCTCCGTATTTTTCATGCAGCCATTTCGTCTCAGCTTCCCTGCACTTCCTGTTTGTCTCATTCCTCAGTGGCTTGTATTTCTGTATTTCTGAATTTCCTTGAACATTTTTGTACTTCCTTCATTCCTCGATTAACTGAACTATTTCTTGTGTCACCCATAGTTTCATTGCAGTAACCTTCTTTGTACCTATGTTTTTCTTTCCAACTTCTGTCATTGCCTTTGTTAGAGATGTCCATTCCTCTTCAATTGTACTGTCTAATGAGCTATTCCTTATTGTTGTATCTACAGCCTTAGCGAACTTCAAGCGTATCTCGTAATTCTTTAGTACTTCCGTATCCAACTTCTTTGCAGATTGATTCTTCCTGGGTAATCTCTTAACTTCAGCCTACTCTTCATCACTACTACACTGTGATCTGAGTCCTTATCTGCTCCTGGGTACGCCCTACAATCCGGTATTTGATTTCTGAGTCTCTGTCTGACCATGACGTTATCTAATTGAAATCTTCCGTATCACCCGGCCTTCTCCAAGTATACCTCTTCCTCTTGTGATTTTTGAACAGAGTATTCGCTATTACTAGCTGAAATTTATTGCAGAACTCAATTAGTCTTTCTCCTCCCTCATTCCTTGTTCCAAGCCCATGTTCTCCAGTAAACCTTTCTTCTACTCCTTCCCCTACAACTGTATTCCAGTCCCCCATGACTATTAAATTTTCATCTCCCTTTACGTACTGTATTACTCTTTCAGTGTCCTCATATACTTTCTCTATCTCTACATCTTCAGCTTGCGACGTCGCCATCTATACCTGGATTATTATTTTCGATGTTAGTTTGCGCTTCCGATAAGAACAACCCTATCACCGAACTGTTCACAGTAACGCACTCTCTGCCTTACTTTCCTATTCGTAACGAATCCTACACCGGTTACACTACTTTCTGCTGCTGTTGATATTACCATATATTCGTCTGACCAGAAATGCTTGTCTTCTTTCCATTTCACTTCACTGACCAATACTATATCTAGACTGAGCCTCTGCATTTACTTTTAAAGATTTTCAAGTTTCTGGCATTCCACGCGCCAACTCGTTGGTTACTCAGACCTTTTCTCATGGTCAGCTTCCTCGTAGCAGTTCTGTGCGAGAGATCCAAATGGGGGAGAATCCGGAATCTTTTGGCAACTTAGAGATCACCATGACACATTTTCAATTACAGGCTACATGTCCTATGGAAACATGTCATGTGTCTTTAATGCAGTGATTTCCTTTGGCTTCTGCTACCTCATGCTGTTGATCATTGCTTTTTCTTTCGCCTTTAGGGGCAGTTTCCTACGCCAAGGACAAGAGAGTGTCCTGAACTCTGTCCATTCCTCCACCCTCTTTGACAAGGCCGTTGGCAGAATGAGGCTGACTTCTTATGCTGGAGGCCTTCGGCCGCCGCCATTGCTCATTACTAAACAAAATTTAAGCGTTAGTGGGTTTAGAACTCTGGACCGAAAACATTCTGAATAATAATCAAAGACGTTACAGCTTTTGTATTCCACCACGCTCTATAGGTAGTCGACATCGTGCTTTGGACTGGTCGATCACAAGATCTGCCTCCAGTCGAGTACATAAGGGACACCATCGGACGACAACTACAGCGTCATCCACAAATAGCATTAACCGATCGTGTATTGACTGACCAAGTGCAACAGGCATGGAACTCCTTCTGACGTTCGCCACCAGTGCAACACAATGCGTGAACGTTTGCATGTTTGCGTTCAATATTATGATGGTTACGCCAGTTGGTATTGTAGCAGCATTTCAGATTTGCAATGGCTTATCTTGTGGTTACATTAACCTGTAATCTATCAGTCTTAATCACGTCAGTATGTTACCTAGGCAAATATATTCCCGGAATTACATTACTCTACATTAATTATTTAGGATTGCGATTTTCTTTTCCGTCAATGTAGAAATGAAATATTAACAGCGAAAAGATACATTTAGTTTTATACCACATTAGTTTTATGTCATTTTAGTAAATCAAATCGGTCAAGTACCCGCAAAGCAAGTCCATAAGAACTTTCGAAGCGGACGTATTCCGAATACTTTAATTATATTTTAATAGTTGATTTGTTCAGTCCGCTATCTAGGGGTAGCGTCCTTGATTAGTAACGAAAACATCCTCTGTCCCGGTTTCGAACGCCACCACATCTTCAGTTTTGGGTGAAAATCATCACCAATGGAGACCAAAGACTTCCGGCATGAGAAGTCACTCTCATTCCGCCAACAGCCTTGTCAAAGGAGGAGGAGGTGCGGCCAGATGTTGATGGCACTCTCTAGCTCTTGGAATGGGAAACTGCCCGTAAAGACGGAAGAATCAGCAGTGATCAACGGCATGAAGGGGCAGAAGACAATGGAAACCAGAGCATTAAAGATACGTAATGTGTATCCACAGGACATGCGGCCTGTAACTGAAAATGTGAAATGGCGATCTCCACATTGCCAAAAGATTCCGGACTACTCCCCCATTTGGATCTCTCGGACAGAACTGCTAAGTGGGAGCTGACCATGAGAAAAGGACTGAGTAACCAACGAAAGGATAACGTTCTACAAGTTGGTGCGTGGAATGTCAGATGCTTCAAGTTAGTAGGAAGCTGGAAAATCTGAAACGATAATGCAGAGGCTCAATCTAGATATAGTAAGGGTCAGTGAAGTGAAATGGAAAGAAGACCAGGATTTCAGGTCATATGATTATATGGTAATATCAACGGCAACAGAAAATGACATAACGGGTGTAGAATTCGTTATGAATAACAAGGTACAGAATAGAGTGAGTTATTGAAAACAGTTCAGTGACGGGAATGTTCTCATAAGAATCGACAGGAAACCCACATCGATGACGATATTTCAGGCGTACATGCCGACGTGACAAGCTGAAAATGAGGAGATAGACAAAGTATATGAGATTACTGAAAGAGTAGTACAGTATAAAAGGGATATGACAATCTAATACCCTTGGGGATTTGGAATGCGGTTGTAGGGGAAGGAGTAGAAGAAAAGGTTACAGGAGAAGGAGAATATGGGCTTGGAACAAGGAATGAGAGAGCAGAAATGCCGACTGAGTTCTGAAATAAATTTCAGCTAGTAATAGCGAATCTTCTGTTAAAAATCACAAGAGTAAGAGATACACTTTGATAAGGCCGGGTGATAGAAAAGATTTCAGTTAGATAACATAATGGTCAGGCAGAAATTACAAAATCAGATACGGGATTATAAGACGTCCCCAGGAGCATATATAGACTCAGATCACAACATAGTAGTGTTGAAGAGCAAGCTGAAGTTCAAGAGGTTAGTCAAGAAAAATCGGTACGCAAAGAAGTGAGATACGGAAGTACTAAAGAATGATGAAATACACTTGAAGTTTTCTAAGGCTATAGACACAATAATAAGGAATAGCACAGTACGCGGTGGAACAGAAGAGGAAGGGACATCACTAAAAAGGGCAATCACAGAAGTAGGAAAGAAAAACATAGGTACAAAGAAGGTAACTGCGACGAAACCACTGGTAACAAGAAATACTTCAGTCGATTGATGAGAGAGAGCGGATAGGTGGAAAGAGTACATCGAAGTCCTCTATGATGGCGAAGACTTGTCTGATGACGTGGTACTGAAAGTAATAGGATTCGATATACATGAGATAGAGGACCCAGTTAGAACTTAGAAGAGATTTGGAAGACTTATAGATAGATAACATTCTGTCAGAATTTCTAAAATCATTGGGGGAAGTGGCAACAAAACGCCTATTCACCTTGGTACGTAGAAGGTATGAGTCTGACGATATACCATCTAACTTTCGGAAAAAATTCATCCACACAGTTCCAAAGACTGCAAGTGTCGACAAGAGCAAGACTTCTCTCACAATCAGCTTAACACCACATGCATTCATGTTGATGATAAGAATAATGTACAGAAGATTGGAAAGGGAAATTGAGGATATGATAGATGACGATGAGTGTGGCTTCAGGAAAGGTAAAGGCTCCAGAGAAGCAATTCTGAGGTTGCGGTTTGTGATGGAAGTAAGACCAAAGAAAAATCAAGGCACGTTCATAAGATATGTTGAACTCGAAAAAGTGTTCGACATTGACAAATGGTGCAAGACGTTCGAGACTCTAAGAAAAATAGGGGTAAGCTTTAGGGAAAGATGGATAATATATAACTTGTTCGAGAACTAAAAGAGGAACAATAAGAGAGGAAGACGAATAAATAAGTGCTCGGGTTAAAAAGAGTCTAAGAGAGGGATGTGGCCTTTGTCCTCTACTGTTCAATCTACATATTGAAGAAGCAGTTACAGAAATAAAAGAATGGTTCAGAAGGGCATTAAAATTCCAGGTGCAAGGATATCAATGATACGATTCACTGGTGACATGGCTATCCTCAGAGAAAGTGACAGAATTACATGATCTGCTGAATGGAATGAACAGCCTAAGGAGCACAGAATATGGTCTGGCAGTAAATCGAAGAAAGACAAAAGTAACGAGAAGTAGCAGAAATGAGAACAGGGGGAACTTAACATCAGGACAGGTGATCACGAAGTGGATGAAGTAAAGGTATCCTATTAACTAGACAGAATAATAACCCATGGCGGGCGGAGCTGGATGGACATAAAAAGCAGACTAGTACTGGCATTCATGGCCGATAGAAGTCTATTAGTATCAAACATAGGGATAATTTGAAGAAGAAATTTCTGAGAATCTACGTCTAGAGTACAGCTTCATATGTATGGTAGTGAAACATGGACTAGGGGAAAACTGGAACAAAAGAGAATCGAAACATTTGAGATTTGGTGCTACAGACAAATGTTGAAAATTAGGTGGACTGATAAGATAAGGAATGAGGAGGTTCTGCGCAGAATCGGAAGGGAAAGAAATATGTGGAAAAGGTTGATAAGGAGAAGGGACAGGATAATTGGACATCTGTTAAGACATGAGGGAATGACTTCCATGGTACTACAAGGAGCTGTAGAGGGTAAAACTGTAGAGGAAGACAGATGTTAGAATACATCCAGCAAATAATTGAGGACGTAAGTTGCAAGTGCTACTCTGTGAAGAAGAGGTTGTCACAGGCTGTGGTGTTGCAAAGCAATCGTATCTCAGGAACGTTGTACTGAAAAGGAAATGACATTGAATTCTTACCTCACTACTAACCAAACTAATGAACTACTGACTTCAGGTTGTTTCTTTAAAGTACTGCTACTTTGTTGATCAAAATTAATTACATAACAAGATTTTAACTTTTACCACTACAGTGCGTGGGCTGGTCAATAGAAAATGATTATTTATTTGTCATTTCTCCCGCTATAATTTATTCTTACAATGTTCTGCTAGGTTACTGTCTTACAAACACGCCGTACTAGTTTCACTGTTGACACTCGTGGTCCCCATCTGTGAGAGGCGGGCTAACTGAGGCGTATTTATATTTCCTCTCAGCAAATACCCAGCTGAAAAGAACACCACACGGCAATCGGATTTTTTTAACTTTATGTTTATATACCATAATATTCAGAACCCAGAAAGTAATCATCCGAAGTATTTCGTTGCGACGCTCACAAATTCTCGAGAAAATCGACCTTCAGTTCTTGCGACTGTCATCAATATGCTATGGGGAGGTCAATTTTTCACAGGCAATGCCTGCCTGACACATAGGGGCTCGATTTCTATTTCCAGCAGATGATAATTTTTAAGCAAAGTTACATGTCCTAATAGTATTTCTGTGTAGCGTAAGTTACGCAGAGATGGAAAAAAATCAGTAGCTCTCGAGACTGGTAATAGCTGGTCATTATTTTTTTTTCCAGTTCATTTCGAATAGCTAAGTCATTTAAGTATAAAATTTATCAGCAATATGTTAGTTAACAGATATCTGCCAGTTTTAAGAATAACACACGTTTTCTTGTTTCTAATCACACATTACACACAAAATTCCAAGATTTCATGAAAATAAAAATTTTCAATTACCTTACATTTATAAAAGACTGTTTGAATTTTTTATCTTATATATTAAATGAATTTTTTATCCTTATGTGTCTTAAACTGCACGGAAATGTTCATGAAGCATGCACCTTTCTTTTAGATTTTACGATGGCCAGAAGTCGAACCGAGGGCACCCACAATGTAGTCGAGAATGCTACCGCAGAGCAACGCAGCACATCGAAAAAACCAGTTAGCTATAGGATATTAACTACACACGGAAAACTTCTAAGTTAGTTTACTTGGCCATATTTTAGAGTTGCATGTAACTACTTTTCTGGAGTGACAATTACGTTCTGAACTTGACGTGACATAAATATACAAAAAAATAAAATAAACCAGTCACCGTGTGTTCTCCTCGTGAGACCTAGGCAGTGTCTATGCCTATGGAGAGATAGCTCTCGCCAAAGCACATTACGAACATCGTTGAAACTGTTATAAAACAGGAGACAATAATTTCCAAAGGAAAGTGGACCCAGCGCTCCAGTTACTGCTGTTACGGAAGTAAACATAACATCGGGGGTGTCATTGTAATAGAAGATCGACGAACAACCTTTTTTAAATACTGAAAATTTGGTAGGGTAACACTTTAATGTGCACCAATACGAAACTCGCAAAATTGTGAAAGAAAAAACATCCGATAACCACAGTGTACATGGTGGGCACAAAGTCTCATTTTCCCCCATTAACAACAAACATAAACCCCTTACCAGAATGAAATTTTCACTCTGCAGTGCAGTGTGCGCTGACATAAAACTTCCTGGCAGATTAAAACTTTTGTGCTGAACTGAGACTCGAACTCGGGACATTTTCCTCTTTCGGACAAGTCCGCTCCTATCTCTTTTTATCGCAAGTCGACTCTCAGCCGTGTTGCGTGGCGGACGTGCGCGGGGGGGGGGGGGGGGGGGGGGTTCTTTGCAGTGCTCCACAAGCGGGCCGCTGTTTAGTCGCGCGGGCAGTAGTATTACAGTGTAGACAGATCACCTCCAAGGACGATGGTGCTTTCTTATAGAAAGGCCACGATTAAATTAACGTCCTACGCCCGGTACTCAAGAACTAAGGCATACGAAGTAGAGCGTTTCCTGCGTGAAGTATTGCACGTCGATCTACAGAAACTTCTCGGTATACACCTTTCCATCATCTCCAGCACAGTTTACCTGAAGTTTGTCAGTGAAGCAGCATGCGAACGGATTATTTCAGAATTACATGTTGAAACCTTAGATCATATTCAGGAATTGTTGTGGTTGTTAGTCCAGTTAGAAGTTCATGCTGATGCATTGGGAGTGGAACATTGCGTAAGTTTGTTTTTATTATGTCCGAGAGCTCGAGGGTGCTTTGGTAAGATCTTAGCGGAGCAGTTGCAGAATCAAGGAATAATGGTTGAAATCCGTTGGAAAATTTTAGGGAGAGAGCTCTCGCTTCGAATACGGGTACAGTTGGAGCCTGATTTCTGTTGGAGGATACAAGCAGATGATGAGACGCTAGCCCAATATTTTGATAGAGTGCGTACTGCAGTTGTTGCTCTTGACATGTCACTATCAGAAATAGATAATATCGGACATCTGCTTGAGGGGATGCGTCCTCAAGATCGTTCGTGCTTAAATTTTGCGCAGCGTCCGACTTGATTGGCGCAGTACCAACAGCAATTGATTACGTAGAAAAGGTCTCCCTAGTTGACGATCAACGTTCACAATGCCAAATTCAACAATCTTGCATGGTAACTTCTGGTGGTGATAGAGAAAGGGGGTCATATAGTCCTCAAGTGTTACGATGTTATCGTTGCCGAACTACGGATCACTTAGTGCGGCAGTGTCCCGCGTCCAGGAGCCCTAGGCCGAATAGCTGACGCCACAGGCGAGGTAAGGGTAGCAAAGATCGTAATTGGCCTTGCATTGTAAGGCGATTAAGGGCGAGACGTTCTGGCTCTGAGCGCTATGGGACTTAACTTCTGATGTTATCAGTCCTCTAGAACTTACAACTACTTAAACCTAACTATCCTAAGGACATCACACATATCCATGCCCTAGGCAGGATTTGAACCTGTGACCGTAGCGGTCGCGCGGTTCCAGACTGTAGCGCCTAGAACCGCTCGGCCACCCCGGCCGGCTGAGACGTTCTCCCTTGCCATATGTTTGTGCTCGGATTGGAGATGAGCCGGTTTGTGCTTTAGTTGATTCCGGTAGTTTGGTACCTCTAATTGACCAGACATCGTATCTAAAATTCCGACATTTTTTTAATTTTCCTTACCACTCCCTCCTGCGCAAAGATGTCGGGTTGCAGACGGTCGTGAGTTGCCTTTGGCAGGGGACGTACGGGGTTATTTGCACATTAATGGGTTTTCCTGGCCACATAACTTTATCATTGCTAGTAATCTGAAGGTTCCCGTGATACTGGGATGCGATTTGGCGCGACGTACCGGGTTTGTCATTGATTATGCGGCCGGTGTTTTCCATTTTAAACTTGCTCCTGATTCTGTCATGTCGCTTCGTTCGTGTAATCAGTCAAGGGGACCATTGTCTACTACTTGGATAATGTGCAGGTGGAGATTGGTCATCTTTCCACCGAGCAAGTGCGGGGTTTGGGGCAGGTCCTTGAGCGGTATTCAGAGTTGTCCAAGCACTTAGGCGAGACGAAACTGTTGGAGTACGACATAAACTTGACTGACAGTGTTCCTGTTCGCCAGGCGAAGTAATGATTATCGTTGCCGAAGATGGGAATACTGAAGCGAAAAATTAACGAAATGCTTCAGAAAGGGGTAATTAGGCCATCCGCCTCGCCGTATGCTGCACCCATTTTCTTGGTTCCGAAAGAACAAGGTAAACATTTCCGTGTTGTTATAGACTACCGTCGTCTTAACAAGAAGGTAGTCCTGGAATCTGTGCCACTTCCAGATGAGGACAATTGCATCATCTGGATTTAAACCAGGCGTATTACCAGATTCCCTTATCGGAAGTGTCGAAGCCGGTCACAGCATTTTGCACCGACTGGAACCTTTTCGAATTCAATCGAGTTCTCTTTGGTTTGCCCACGGGTGCAGCTGTATTATCTCGTTTACTAGATCCCGTCCTGGGCGATTTGAATATTCTTTGGTGTATAAATACCTTGAGGATGTCGTGGTTTATAGTCGAACCCTAGAGGATCACATTGGTCATCTGGGTCAAGTTTTTGCCCGCTTACGTTCGGCACGGCTGACCATCAAACTCTCGGAGATTATCCTTTGTAGGTCGCATATTTCGTTTTTGGGACATTTGGTCTCGGCTAAGGGGGTCAGCATTGATCAGGAAAGAACAAAGGTTTTGCGCGAGTTCCTCCCTCCACGGAGTAAGAAGGAAAAGTCCCGTTTCGTGGGAATGGCGAATTTCTTTCGCAAGTTCATACCGAATTTTGCTCAATTAGCTGCTCCCCTCAACGATCTTCGTAAGAATGATAGGGGGTTCGTTTGTGGCGAAGACCAGCAAATTGCTTTTCAAGAACTTAAGGGTGCCATTTCTAATCCACCCTTATTGGCTGTGCCGAATTTCGATAAGAACTGGGTCGTACAGACTGATGCTTCCCATGCGGATATTGCAGCCGTCTTATTCCAGGAGGAGGGAGAAAGGAGTCCTTTATCCTATGCATCACGCCGTTTATCTGGTCCCGAGTCGAATTATTCTGTTTATGAACTGGAGGCCCTGGCAGTTATATTTGCCTT
This sequence comes from Schistocerca cancellata, assembly GCF_023864275.1. Lineage (NCBI taxonomy): Eukaryota > Metazoa > Arthropoda > Insecta > Orthoptera > Acrididae > Schistocerca > Schistocerca cancellata. The sequence goes on from NC_064630.1 coordinate 715,142,953, forward strand.
AGAAAAGTTCAACTTTTATCTTGAGGATAAACAGTTTATCCTGGAGACAGATAACCAGGTTTTGAGTTGGGTTTTGGCTAGGCCACGAAAAACCGGTCAAATTGCTTGTTGAGCTGTGCGTATTTCACCATTTCGTTTTGACGTCAATCATATAAATTGTTCCGATAACGCGGTAGCTGACACGTTAAGTCATATGTTTACTGAGGAGTCTTCCGAGGCCCAAAAATCTGAACCGCAGTCTATGGTGGGGGCTATATTGTCGGATATTCCCGAGTTGTTTTGTGACCTGTAAGAAAAGCAGTCGGAGGGCTCGGTCTGAGGACCGGTGAGGGAGAAGTTCATGATAGGGCAGCTTTCTCTTGGTTATTGTCTCAGTCGTGGTGTCCTTTACAAGCAGGTGGGCAAGGACCAGCAGTTGAAGATTTGCTAGCCGATTTGTTTAGCACCTATGGTATTTAAGTACTTCCGTGGAGGCCATTCAGGCCTGTATAAGACAGTAGCCTGTATCGCGACGTGCGGCGTTTGGTTGTAAGTTGTGAGGCTTGTAAAAGGACGAAACCCAACTCAGGCAATCCTCATGGGCAGTTACAATCTCAAAGGGAAGATTACCTTCTCGGTAGAGACCGTTACCGAACACTAGAAGGGGTAACAAATATGTATTGGTTGTATTGTCTTTAAACAACTGTTTGTTATATTGATTCATGATCCAGTCATAGAGTTTTTCTAAGTTGGGTGTAGGACAAGCTTCCGATATTTCAGTTGTATTTTCTTAAGAGGACAAAGTGTAAGTAGGCTTTTAGGTTTTCTTATTGGTAACGCCACGTAGCGCTCTGTATGAAAAATCACTGGCTGTGCTGTGCGCAGTCTGTGGGTAGTTTGCATCGTTGTCTGCCATTTTAGTGTTGGGCAGCTGGATGTTAACAGCGTGTAGCGTTGCGCAGTTGGAGGTGAGCCGCCAGCAGTGGTGGATGTGGGGAGAGAAATGGCGGAATTTTGAAATTTGTAAGCCTGGATGTCATAAACTGCTACATATATTATGACTTTTGAACACTATTAAGGTAAATACATTGTTTGTTCTCTATCAAAATCTTTCATTTGTTAACTATGCTTATCAGTAGTTAGTGCCTTCAGTAGTTTGAATCTTTTATTTAGCTGGCAGTAGTGGCGCTCGCTGTATTGTAGTAGTTCGAGTAACCAAGATTTTTGTTAGGTAAGTGATTTGTGAAACGTATAGGTTAATGTTAGTCAGGGCCATTCTTTTGTAGGGGTTTTTGAAACTCAGATTGCGTTGCGCTAAAAATATTGTGTGCCAGTTGAAGCACAGGCATGTATAATTTTTCTAAGGGGACGTTCCAAAAGGTCTGAATTAAACTTTTATACTGTTATTCTGATTCTGTAATTCTGTAATAATGAAATTTGTTCTACTCAAAATTATATACCAAACACAAGTTTATCCATCATCAAAGATCCATACCTTCCTACCTCCTTTGAGTAGCCGTGGTTCAACTGCAATGTTGGTTTCTCTAGAATGTAACTTGAGCACTCATCCAGCTCACCACCGATGGATACCGTTTTCACCCCTCGGACGGCAACGTGTATACAGTGACTTTCGACCATGAAGGACTCGTCATTCGGAACATACGAATTTTCGAGGCACCGTTTGAAGTTCCGGCCATGCTTGTCATAAACGCGACGGACCATGTTCTGAATGGAGTGCGTCAGGTGCAAATCGAACAGCGCTAACACATCCCGTCGTACGTGACCGTTGGTGGCTGTCGAGCGATCGTCATTTATTGACGGTCAAGCGCTGACTTGTTCAGGGTGCGAGCAGGAAGAAGATGTACGCTCTGAATGCCTGCAGAGACGCCTCGTCCAGGTACCACGTGCAGACACGACGCCTACGTCGCAACCGACAACGCTGCCTATTACATACGTTGAGGCAACGTGACGGACGCTGACGTTGTTCCGTTGCAGTTGCCGACCTAACTGGGACCGGTCTCCGAGCCCACGAGAACTCATCCTTCACAGGAACCGTCGACGTGCTCGACAGCAGCGACCAAGTCTGCACTTCAGCCTTGTGAGGAAGGAGAGAACCAGAAGATCGATTCGAGCTCGGAGACGGAGATGCGGGAGGTGCCCACTGTTTGTCGTGATCCACAGGACGTGGACACGCGTTCCCGCAAGCAGAAGTCGCCCAAACGACGAAAGAAAAGGGGACTGTCCGTAAGAAATGCTCCGCGAGATGGTGACACGTTGCAGGAGGATGAGGAAAATCCCTCTGCGGCCCGGGCTTTGGACATCACTCCAGCGGTTCCTGGTTCGCTGCTGGCAGCGTCCGCCATGGACACAGCCAAGTTGCCGATTCTCAACTCACCAGCGAGCTCCTGGGCGATTTTGTGGCTAAGACACCAGATGAACGTCATGCGTCGCCTAACGTACCTCACCTCCAGCTTTGTGATTGGGCCTCCGAGATGGAGGTGGAAAGAATGATATCAGACTCGAGCGACAACCAGATGCCCGCTGCCGGCGGATCGTCGGATGGACATTTTGTCTCATCCGATCAGTAATATACAGGGTGAGTCACCTAACATTACCGCTGGATATATTTCGTAAACCACATCAAATACTGACGAATCGATTCCACAGACCGAACGTGAGGAGAGGGGCTAGTGTAATTGGTTACTACAAACCATAAAAAAAGCCCGGAAGTATGTTTTTTAACACAAACCTACGCGTTTTTAAATGGAACCCCATTAGTTTTGTTAGCACATCTGAACATATAAACAAATACGTAATCAGTGCCGTTTGTTGCATTGTAAAATGTTAATTACATCCGGAGATATTGTAACCTAAAGTTGACGCTTGAGTACCACTCCTCCGCTGTTCGATCGTGTGTATCGGAGAGCACCGAATTACGTAGGGATCCAAAGGGAACGGTGATGGACCTTAGGTAGAGAAGAGACTGGAACAGCACATTACGTCCACATGCTAACTCCTTTTTACTGGTCTTTTTCACTGACGCACATGTACATTACCGTGAGGGGTGAGGTACACGTACACACGTGGTTTCCGTTTTCAATTACGGAGTGGAATAGAGTGTGTCCCGACATGTCAGGCCAATAGATGTTCAATGTGGTGGCCATCATTTACTGCACACAATTGCAAGCTCTGGCGTAATGAATGTCGTACACGCCGCAGTACATCTGGTGTAATGTCGCCGCAGGCTGCCACAATACGTTGTTTCATATCCTCTGGGGTTGTAGGCACATCACTGTACACATTCTCCTTTAACGTACACCACAGAAAAAAGTCCAGAGGTGTAAGATCAGCAGAACGGGCTGGCCAATTTATGCGTCCTCCACGTCCTACGAAACGCCCGTCGAACGTCCTGTCAAGGGTCAGCCTAGTGTTAACTGCAGAATGTGCAGGTGCACCATCGTGTTGATACCACATACGTCGACGCGTTTCCAGTGGAACATTTTCGAGCAACGTCCGCAGATCATTCTGTAGAAACGCGATGTATGTTGCAGCTGTTTGGGCCCCTGCAATGAAGTGACGACAATGTTTCAAGCGTCAACTTTAGGTTACAATATCTCCGGATGTAATTAACATTTTACAATGCAACAAACGGCACTGATTACGTATTTGTTTATATGTTCAGATGTGCTTACAAAACTAATGTGGTTCCATTTAAAAAAACGTAGGTTTGTGTTAAAAAACATACTTCCGTGCATTTTTTTATAGTTTGTATTAAACAATTACACTAGCCCCTCTCCTCACGTTCGGTCTGTGTAATAGGTTCGTCAGTATTTGATGTGGTTTACGAAATATATCCAGCGGTAACATTAGGCGACTCACCCTGTATACGATGCGGGTGACGGGTACGATCGGACGGGCTTACTGGCTTAAACGACTACAGGATACGTCATCGTACTGTCGAATGACCCAGGTGTATCGGATAGGTACAGTCAATGTCAACGGCAGTAGTTCCACGATTAAAACACAGTTGTTACACGACATGATTCGGGCGGCGGACATTGATATCGTGTTTGTTCAAGACACACGGCCCGATCCGCACCTGGATGTTTATGAATAGGCGTCTTTCGCCAGCCCAACTTACGACGGTAGTGGTGGTACGGCCATACTGCCACGCGATGACATCGAACCGACACCCCCGGGATAACAAGGCCGCCCAGCAGTGTTAGTGACGTCACACTAAGCGGCCCATAGCCGACGCAGCAGTCCGCGGACACCTCCGTACAGACGCGCCTGATGCTAACGATCTTCTGTCCGTCATACAGAAAGGAGCGAACTATAATTCGAACCAAAGACCAAATTATATATATTCTTGTAAACAGCATAAAGGTTCATAACGAAATACCGATTACATATACGGGCAGGAATAGGTTCCAGAACTCCTCTGAAAAGTGTTTATCTTCAGTACCAGAATGAACATCAAATTGTCAGGTTTTCTAAATAGAAAAACACTTTGTTAGTAACAGATAGCAATAATGAGACTTGCAGTTGGTGATTTCTACGTGGAAAAGGAAATAAGCTGTAGAGAGATTGAAAATGGTAAGTAAAGAGAGCCTCAGCCTTTTGCTCACATTCTTACACGTAATGTACTTGGTTGTTTCTCATTTCCTTACCTTTCATAACATTTTTAATATTGTTTCAAGAAGTGTATCTTCAATAGCAGAGTGAACTTCAAATTGTCAGGCTTTTCTTAAAGGAAAGAGCAGTCCCTTAGTATCACAGTACAAGACAGAATCTTGTGTTCAGTGTTGTCTATGTTAAAAGGAGAATATTTGATATCTATCTGTTGTTTCCATTCTTTATTACTGGGGATACACTTGTAAAAATTCTTGAAAAGAGCTGTTACCATGAACAAATGAGTAAATTCACAATAGTCAGGTGTTTTATGTGATAAAGCGAACTCTTGTTACCTTATTGTAAACGAAAGTTGTGAGGGTTTTGCTATGTATGTTTAAGATAATTTTCTTTAAGTGTAATAGCTTGAAAATGCTAAGTCCTGCTGTCAGTTGGCATTTGTCACCACCTGTATGCGAGTTTTAAAGCTAAATAGTGTTCTGACAATTATAAAATAGTGGCAAAGGTCCTCAATCGATTAAACTTATTCCTGCCCGTATATGTAATTGGTATTTCGTTATGAACCTTTATGCTTTTTACAAGAATATATATAATTTGGTCTTTGGTTCGAATTATAGTTCGCTCCTTTCTGTATGAGGGAGAGCAGATCGTTAGCATCAGGCGCGTCTGTACGGAGGTGGCCGTGGACTGCTTCGTCGGCTATGGGCCGCTTAGTGTGACGTCACTAACACTGCTGGGCGGCCTTGTTATCCCGGGGGTGTCGATCGAACCAACGGATATTCAGTATATGTCATCAGTGAGACGCACTGCACTCACCATCGGAGCAGTCCGCCTTGTGAATCTGTATGCCCCGTCTGGTAATGCTAAGCGCCGATAGCGAACACACACTAATACTCCACTGAGGTAGCTCCATTCTTTCAAGGCGCTACAGAGCACTTCGCGGTAGTCGTGGACTTCTAACAGCGTCTTACCCCCTGAGGATCAGATCCCTCACCATGTCCCATGTCCGGCCCTTCATGCTATGGTCACGGATCTCGCTTTGCACGATATATGGACACTAATCCACGGTGACCGACGGGGATATACACACTTCACCAGCCACTCGTCCAGCAGGTTGGACAGGATTTACGTCTCCCGAGGTCTTCGGACAGTGACTGTCTGTGCTGGGCTGTGGCCCACCGCATTCACTGACCATCAGGCCTTCATATGCGCCGTGACTCTGCCACAACAGACGACCCGTAGTAGAGGACCCTGGACTTTTGACGTCAACATTTTCCGGGAAGAGGCTTGCCATGTAGTCGTCGCTGCTGCCTAGCATAATGTGAGCGACGGCGTCATACCTATGATTCCACGACACTATGGTGGAAATACTGTACCAAATCAGCACTTCGCCACATCCTTGTAGCGTATGGACGAGACAGGCTCTGATCGATCTCTGAGTTTTACTATACGGTAGCGTCGCAATAACCTTCACCAGAGCGCCAAACGGCCGTCCACCGAACACAAGCACGGCTTCTGCAGATCACGGCTGACAGATTGGACGGCACGCGGGTTCGAACGAGACTGCAAGATTCCATCCCAGAGGAACGTGCCTCTCTTTATCACATCGTCAGAGAACAGACGCATCGTAAGAGACGACTCATCACGGTAGTTATTTCGGCGGACGGGCAACGTGCACAAACAACAGCGCCATCTCCCCTGCCCTCACAGGTTATAACCGCACTCTCTATCTTGCGGATCAACGGAGTGACAATGACTTTGAGGACGTCCTGGACCACCTGCCACCTTCGGGTAGGGCACAAGGCGACGCCACATTCTTGGAGGTCGTCACGTGGGAAGGAATGCGCATGTCCCTGTCACGGGGCACGAGAAACAAATCCCCTGGACATGATGGTCTTCCGCCTGAATTTTGTAGCACCTTTTCTGATGTAATGGGGTAAGTTTGGCAGCAGATGTGCTGCGAACTGCTGGATGCAGACTTTGGCGTCCCCACCGAATTTTTGGAGGGCATGATCATCCCTGTGCCAGAACCAAATGAGGGGTGCAGACCACAAGACTTGCGGACGTTGACTTTATTGAATTCGGATTACAATCTGTTAGCCCGAATTCTTCGTACTCGCCTCCTCGCTTCTGCCAAAGATGCCATTCATTCCGACCAAAGATGTCTGGGAGGAGGCAGTAATGTTCACACGGAGTTAAACTCTTATAGAGATGTGGTGGCGCTCATGTCGGCATGCCGCTTAGAAGGCGTCTACGTAGCAGTTGACCTAGACCACGTATTTGACCGAGTTGAGTGCCATTTCTTGCAGGCTGTCCTAGAGAAGATTGGCCTGTCCCCAATATCGGAATGTGTGGCTCTCAGTCTCCTCCACGGAGCCAGTTCCACAGTCCCGGTCAATGGCTCCCGTTCGCCACCGTTCACTATTGAGTGCTCAGTGAGACAAGGATGCCCTCTGTCAGCCTCTCTGTTCGCTGTCGCCCTCTAGCCTGCTCTTCATGGTCTATGACAGCGTTTGGAGGACATTCGCCTCCCCAATGTGCATTTTAAATGCTGTGCCTATGCGGATGACGTACTTTTCTTGGCGACGTCGGCAGAAGATATATGTACTGCGATCGTGTGGCTTCAGCGGTACGGTGACGTCGCCAGAAGCCGTATCAGCCTGCAAAACTCACACTATTTAGATGTGGGCAGAGGACTGAATATGAGTGCTCCAGTGCCCATTACCAAGGTCCCGGCGATGAAGTGTTTGGGAGTGACCTTTCGTGGGAACGTGCAGCGTTCAGCAGCAGATATGTATCGCAGACTACTTAATGTGATCCGCACGCAAGTTCGTCGCCATAACTTTCGAACACTTGACTTGATCAAGCGGGTACATTTTGACAACGTCTACCTCGCTCCGAAACTTAATGATTACACACACGTTCTCGCAATGGCCGCTGAGGTACCTACCAAGCTCCAGGCGGTTCAAAAATGATTCAAATGGCTCTGAGCACTATGCGAATTAACTTCTGAGGTCATCAGTAGTCTAGAACATAGAACTAATTAAACCTAACTAACCTAAGGACATCAGACACATCCATCTTCGAGTCGGGCTTCGAACCCCCAGGCGGCCTTAGGTCATTTCGTCAGCGAGGGTATTCAAGAACCGTTACGATATCCTAACGTTGCCCACACGTACAGGCGACATTGGAAAGTACACAACCGGGCGCGCGCTATCTTTCTGTGGACGATGCATCGCGTACATACGAGGTGCATTCACGTTCTAAGGCCACCGATTTTTTTCTCCGGACTGGAAAGAGATAGGAACATGCGCATTGTTTTAAAATGAGGCCGCGTTCATTGTCAACACGTCCCAGACATGGCAGCACCGTACGGCAGATGGAATTTTACCGCCAGCGGCGAGAATGAGAACCGTTTTAAATACTTGAAATGGCGACCTTTTCCTTGCTTGAACACCGTGCAATCATTCGTTTTTTGAATTTGCGTGGTGTGAAACCAATAGAAATTCATCGACAGTTGAAGGAGACATGTGGTGATGGAGTTACGGATGTGTCGAAAGTGCGTTCGTGGGTGCGACAGTTTAATGAAGGCAGAACATCGTGTGACAACAAAACGAAACAACCTCGGGCTCGCACAAGCCGATCTAACTACATGATCGAGAAAGTGGAGAGAATTGTTTTAGGGGATCTCCAAATGACTGTTGAACAGATCGCCTCCAGAGTTGGCATTTCTGTGGGTTCTGTGCACACAATCCTGCATGACGACCTGAAAATGCGAAAAGTGTCATCCAGGTGGATGACGACCACATGGCTGACCGTGTGGCATGTTGCCAAGCAATGTTGACGCGCAACGACAGTATGAATGGGACTTTCTTTTCGTCGGTTGTGACAATGGATGAGACGTGGATGCGATTTTTCAATCCAGAAACAAAGCGCCAGTCAGCTCAATGGAAGCACACAGATTCACCGCCAGCAAAAAATTTCGGGTAACCATCAGTGCTGAAAAAATGATGGCGCCCATGTTCTGGGACAGCGAGGGCGTAATCCTTACCCATTGCGTTCCAAAGGGCACTACGGTAACAGGTGCATCCTACCAAAATGTTTTGAAGAACAAATTCCTTCCTGCACTGCAACAAAAACGTCCGGGAAGGGCTGCGCGTGTGCTGTTTCACCAAGACAACGCACCCGCACATCGAGCTAACGTTACGCAACAGTTTCTTCGTGATAATTGCTTTGAAGTGATTCCTGATGCTCCCTACTCACCTGACCTGGCTCCTAGTGACTTTTGGCTTTTTCCAACAATGAAAGACACTCTCCGTGGCCGCACATTCACCAGCCGTGCTGCTATTGCCTCAGCGGTTTTCCAGTGGTCAAAACAGACTCCTAAAGAAGCCTTCGCCGCTGCCATGGAATCATGGCGTCAGCGTTGTGAAAAATGTGTACGTCTACAGGTCGATTACGTCGAGAAGTAACGCCAGTTTCATCGATTTCGGGTGAGTAGTTAATTAGAAAAAAAGTCGGAGGCCTTAGAACTTGAATGCACCTCGTACTTCGGACAAGGACACCCTCCCTGGTGCACTTATTCGTAAGGTGGTGCCTCAATCCCTCCGGCCGCCAACTCCAGTTCGACACACCGCGCCAGCACCGTGTCACATTCGCAACTATCTGGTCGACATGAGTTATATGTTGCATGCGTTACCGACCACGCGGGATCCTAGGACCAAGGGCTTCTATCGCTACTTTCAAAGGACACTGCCTGCTAATGTGGTAGGATGCCGACATCCGGCGGTTGGCTGGAGGGTGGTGTGGAGCAACATACGCTTGCCTTTCCTTCCCACCACGGTCAGGGTGCTGTGGTATGTGATAACGACTCAAAAATTCTCCGCCGGACAACGTTCACACATGATGCTGCGGATCCTCTCTGCCCCACATGCGCCGCTGTCGACACTGACGTCCTCAGTTTCGTTTGTGGTACGGCTGCCGACTGCTCGCTCCTCACGTGGCGCTAGTTGGCATTGATGCTGCAACGGACGCCTCAGTCCGTAGAGCCCATCGAACTGAGCCAGCCCGACGTTCCTTACTATCCTGCTACTTGTGGTGTCAACGCCAGACACCACACTTGCTAGGTGGTAGCCTTTAAATCGGCCGCGGTCCGCTAGTATACGACGGACCCGCGTGTCGCCACTGTCAGTGATGGCAGACCGAGCGCCGCCACACGGCAGGTCTAGTGAGACTTCCTAGCTGTCGGCCCAGTTGTAGAGCCGACTTGCTAGCGAAGCTACATTGACAAATACGCTCTCATTTGCCGAGACGATAGTTAGCATAGCCTTCAGCTTCGTCATTTGCTACGACGTAGCAAGGCGCCATAGCATTTGATAATTATTATTTTGAAGCCTGTACAGTAACGAGAAATGTACAACAATTACGGATTAAAGTTAAGTATTCCAGCAACTACGTTCTTTTCTTACTAGACTCAACTACTTTACTGTTCCAGACCTCACGCCAGTCTGCGTGACCTTAATCGCGCGCCTTTCGGCTTCCTCGCATAGTGACTTGGCTGTCTTGCCAAGTCACAACACTACTCTTCATAACGCTTTAGATTTTTGGCATTATTTAACGAGCAACTACACGGTTTTACAGCATTACAGCACAAAGCGTCGTATGATGCGCTGTTTGGGAATTACTTGGGGTCTTTGTTTATTTGCCAGACCATTGGGGTGTACAGTGTGTGAGAGTATATTGAGATATAAGACATAATGGACTGATGAGAGACATCAAGAGTAATTACAGGATCTTTCACCCTCGCCGAACGAGAAGACGACCAGGACGTCCTGCCGTCTGGCTGCTGTGGACATCCCCGAAAGAAGATAAAAGAAGATAAAAAACGGAATCACAAACAAAAACATTACAAAAAATGAAAAACAAATAAAATAAAATAAAAATATTGTCCCGCTTCCTTTATCCTTTTCTTTTTTTTTTTTTTTTTTTTTTTTACAAAACGTTCAGAGGCATCTGTAATTTTTGTTCGTGGGCGGGGCCTGAAGTGGTGACAAACAAACGACCTAGTTAGCTTTTAGGGTGAAAGTAGCGGTGGCCTAGCTTTGCTTTACTTTTTATGTCAAATAGGTTTCGGGAGTAGTACGGGTGATAGGGGCCAACGCCTGAAATGGGAGAGGTCTAAGAAATAAAAAATTTTTCGTTATTTCTTTTCAATACGAGAAAAAAATGGTGAAAAAATGACAAAAAAACGTCGGTAGAGCACTTGCCTACGAAAGACAAAGGTCCCGAGATCGAGTCTCGGTCCAGCACACAGTTTTAACCTGCCAGGAAGTTTCACAAATACCTTAACTTGAATAAATAACAACTCTCTACAGGAGCTTTTTCGAGATGTGAACCGTACACAGCAGCTCTTGAGGAGAAGTGCACCGTTACTGTTGGTGATCTACAAGACTAGGCCCTCTAAATCACAATGAACACTGCTGCTATCAAACGTTCTTCGACCTGGTTAAGCAGATTCAAGAAATCATACAGTAGGTCGTGAAACAACGACGTTTACTTCAAATGTAAGCGTAAAGGAGATGCTGTTAATTCATAGGTAACGTGAAGACGAAGCTTGCGGTTATCGCTACAGTTGCCACGTCTTATGCTGATCAGTCAGGTTTCGTGAAAGAACTGTGAGCAAACAGCACATCATCATCTCGAGGCGACAAAAGACAGACACCTGTGCAATCGAATAACATATTCACATACAACAATGGCAGTGATAGGCATGAGTGGATTACTGTCTCTGCAGCTTTATATTTGTCTCGAGGAACCTCGAGGCATGGCCTGTCAAAATTTCGAAACCAAGAAAGAATAACTTTTAAAATTTCATTTGAAATCGGTTCTATCCCGTTTCAGAAATCAGTTCATTGTGTTTGTTGGTCTCTTGGCCTGGACGTAGCGATACCTCTGTCTTTCAGCATGATGACGAAACAATGCGATACTTGAGAAAGAATTTTGTCGACTGTGGAAAGTATTTTTAAAGGAAATGGTCAGACCATGTGTTTTCCAATAGCTCAGTGCCGTCTAAGGGTTGTCAGGGCCACAGTATTCTTAAATGTCGATCATCTGTGTTTTATCAGTTTGCATCAGCCTGTTGCACGAATTGCACAATAAGCAGAGCAACGGCCAGGACCATTTGTCACTCCACCGTAGTTCTGTCTAAATAAAACTAGTAATTACTGTAACGTACGTGAAAACATTAATTTTTCTTTCGTTAAGTGTGCCCGTTGTAAGGAAAATGTTTGTTTTCGTCATTCAAATAACACTTCGCTATCTTGTGACGACTACGAGGAATAAATATGAAACTGTATCATTCTTACTAAAATACACATTATTCAAAGATTATCATAAGAACCATGCGACAGGAAATATTTCATTTCAATAAATTAAAATCACCGTCGACGGAAATGACCGGTAGTGTAACATCAAACAGTTTTGATTTATCTTCCTCTGCTGGTCACATGGGTGAAAAATACATATGCAACAGTTTAGCTGTTGACACGAGCTGCCTCTTATTCAAAACATTAATGCTACCTGACATTTTTTGTATGGTTTAGGTGCTTCAGTTTCGCTTGTTACACTCTGGATGCTAACACTGCGCCGCGCGGGATTAGCCGAGCGGTCTCAGGCGCTGCAGTCAGGGACTGTGCGGCTGGTTCCGGCGGAGGTTCGAGTCCTCCCTCGGGCATGGTTGTGTGTGTTTGTCCTTAGGATAATTTAGGTTAAGTAGTGTGTAAGCTTAGGGACTGATGACCTTAGCAGTTAAGTCCCATAAGATTTCACACACATTTGAACACACTACGCTGCACGGCGCTACGATCTCTCGTCACGGTCGATTGCGCACTAGTCAGGATGGGCTGTACAAAAGGCTGTCACAAATTGTTCTTCGTGCTGAAAAACAGAATAACACTAACAGTTTTAAAAAAAATTATACGGTATCTACAGTCAATATTTTGACAGTGCGGTTCTTCCGTTGTATTCTTCCCGCATAAAAAATTCAGGGTGGGTTTCGACATATTAGACCGGATCATGTGTGCACATCAACCTAGAATATAGCTCCAGTGTGTGGGACCCGTAATAAATACGACTAACAGGGTACACAGAACTTTTGGAATTCAGTGTGGGACGAACGGTCACAGATATTTTTGATTTGCAGGACAGTCATTGGACTGCTTGAAAACTTTAAATCGCAAGTGCCGTCGCCGCTACGTCCAAGCTGCAGTGGTTGAAGAACCGTAATAACCGAAGAAGCTAGGAATAATCTACAAATCTCTGAGCTTCGCTCCCATAGGAATAGCCTACAATCGATAAGACTAACTGCCACGCATAGAGGTATTTCAACACTTGTTATTTCCACGTATTATATGCGAATGGAATGGGTGGTAATCATAATGGGTGTGGGAGTAGAAACTACACTCTGCTATGCACTTCAATGTGGTTTACAGAGTGTGAGTGTAGAAACAGATATGTAAATGTATAAGTAATTGTAAATGTAAAGGTACATTATTATAAAAATTAAACTGGAGCGGAACGGTTTACCAAAATATAATTGAACTCTCCAAGTGGAGCTGTAGAAATATGAAAAAGATTAAAAGCATGTACTTTATAAGTGACTTGATGTACTGTTTCTTTTATTTAAATACACTCCTGGAAATTGAAATAAGAACACCGTGAATTCATTGTCCCAGGAAGGGGAAACTTTATTGACACATTCCTGGGGTCAGATACATCACATGATCACACTGACAGAACCACAGGCACATAGACACAGGCAACAGAGCATGCACAATGTCGGCACTAGTACAGTGTATATCCACCTTTCGCAGCAATGCAGGCTGCTATTCTCCCATGGAGACGATCGTAGAGATGCTGGATGTAGTCCTGTGGAACGGCTTGCCATGCCATTTCCACCTGGCGCCTCAGTTGGACCAGCGTTCGTGCTGGACGTGCAGACCGCGTGAGACGACGCTTCATCCAGTCCCAAACATGCTCAATGGGGGACAGATCCGGAGATCTTGCTGGCCAGGGTAGTTGACTTACACCTTCTAGAGCACGTTGGGTGACACGGGATACATGCGGACGTGCATTGTCCTGTTGGAACAGCAAGTTCCCTTGCCGGTCTAGGAATGGTAGAACGATGGGTTCGATGACGGTTTGGATGTACCGTGCACTATTCAGTGTCCCGTCGACGATCACCAGTGGTGTACGGCCAGTGTAGGAGATCGCTCCCCACACCATGATGCCGGGTGTTGGCCCTGTGTGCCTCGGTCGTATGCAGTCCTGATTGTGGCGCTCACCTGCACGGCGCCAAACACGCATACGACCATCATTGGCACCAAGGCAGAAGCGACTCTCATCGCTGAAGACGACACGTCTCCATTTGTCCCTCCATTCACGCCTGTCGCGACACCACTGGAGGCGGGCTGCACGATGTTGGGGCGTGAGCAGAAGACGGCCTAACGGTGTGCGGGACCGTAGCCCAGCTTCATGGAGACGGTTGCGAATGGTCCTCGCCGATACCCCAGGAGCAACAGTGTCCCTAATTTGCTGGGAAGTGGCGGTGCGGTCCCCTACAGCTCTGCGTAGGATCCTACGGTCTTGGCGTGCATCCGTGCGTCGCTGCGGTCCGGTCCCAGGTCGACGGGCACGTGCACCTTCCGCCGACCACTGGCGACAACATCGATGTACTGTGGAGACCTCACGCCCCACGTGTTGAGCAATTTGGCGGTACGTCCACCCGGCCTCCCGCATGCCCACTGTACGCCCTCGCTCAAAGTCCGTCAACTGCACATACGGTTCACGTCCACGCTGTCGCGGCATGCTACCAGTGTTAAAGACTGCGATGGAGCTCCGTATGCCACGGCAAACTGGCTGACACCGACGGCGGCGGTGCACAAATGCTGCGCAGCTAGTGCCATTCGACGGCCAACACCGCGGTTCCTGGTGTGTCCGCTGTGCCGTGCGTGTGATCATTGCTTGTACAGCCCTCTCGCAGTGTCCGGAGCAAGTATGGTGGGTCTGACACACCGGTGTCAATGTGTTCTTTTTTCCATTTCCAGGAGTGTATTTGGCACTGCGGGTACACAGTTCTAGTACCAATTTCAGTGCAGTTACTGATGGAATTTCCTGTTGTCTACACCAATTTAGATGCATTAGTGTTTATCGGTCATATCGTGTGGAGGATGGTAAAATTCTGTTGCATGCCATCTGATGCTTCAAACATTTCAGCTGATTTATCAACAGGATAAGTTTGCTTGCTCCGCAACGTCCCGTCTTCTAGTGGTGTTGTCGCCCCCAGAGAATCTCCACATTAATCCCAAAATCAATCTATAGTAGAAACGAAAGTGGTACTATATTGATAGACACATGCTTCTGAGATTTCCGCCTAATAATCTGAACTGATTGTAGCCCTGATAAATCATATTTGAATAGATTGTGTTTTTCCTCCACATTAACTGAGTGTATACTGAATCTAAAGAAAGCTTGGTTTATGACGCTTGTACTTGTTATATAAATAACAAAATCAGCTTCCACCTGTGACCTTCATGGGATGTAATGACGCGACGGAAGTCAAAGAAATGGGATCGCAAAACCACAGTAGATTCTTATGTATGCTGTCCTTCCTTTCCGATGTTTGCCCATTGCTTTTAAGAAAAATGATTGGCTGAATTTACATTGCCGACTGATGTAAAACCGCCTTTTGGAAATTCAGAGGATAACGTTATTATCCCTACACTACCAAAAACGTCATAGGCACATCTAACATTAATGAATAGCATACCTATTATGTCCTATACTTTCCTCCAGAATTAGTTGAAATATAATACCAAAGTTCTTCTCGCTCAAAGACGGTCTCCAATGAACGTTCCTTCTCCTCCACATCCATCATTACTGCAGGTGCCAACACGATCTGAGACAGAGACCATTTCAATTTAGCTTTCTTTCTTTCTTTCTTTCTTTCTAAAATACAGAGAAATCACTAAAATACGTTACAGTTGAATACAAATTTTGCCCGAAATTAATCAATGTCGAACACTTCGGTACATGTGTGGGTCATTATTCTATGACAGAGAACAACTTTATTTAATCTGTAAACATATTGGTTTTTAAAGTTAATTTTTTTCATAGAAATACACGAATTTACACAGTTTGCAACGTGACAATGTTACGACAGTTGTCAAGATAACGCAACTCGTCCTGAGTAAGTGAAATAACTTTAAGCACAACAACGTCAAATTTGAACTAGAAGCTTGGTGAAAACATTATTCTTACTACTACATCGTGACGTTGTCCAGTAATACGATAAATCATTCGATTCTGGTTCAAAGTTTGGTACTACTTAGGATGACAGCCAAGTCTTCAGAGGGTGTTTAGTTTTGTGATAAGTTGAGCAAAAGAGCACCCAAGGTCGCTCGAGTTTACAGTGGGCGTAAGCCGGTGAACCAACAAGTTTACACCTCTGCTCGTGGTGTTTACCTTAGCTGCGATGAGCTGTCACATGCATGGCTGCTCTCGTCCTCAGACATTCCTTTAAAAGCAAATTAAAACCTTTGCTGATTGTATCAGCCGAACTCTTCCTATGTTTCCCATTATGTGAGAAAACATACACTCATCCCTAGTCATGGAATATGGCGGTATGCACACAATGGCTGGAGCAGCGTGCATATTACTATCCCTTCTCAGTTCTCACAAGAACAATTTACTGAGTGGCTGGTTCGTTTCTCCACAGTTGGAGCTCAACGATGCTATAGCTAATATCTAGCTGAATATTAGTTGCTGTGAATTCCATGTTTACACAAATTTCTTCTCTGCATCAGACAGACAGTTATGCACCCTGTTCTGTACTTGACGCTAATTCAAAGGAGAGTCCCCAAAAATTTTCGGTCTTGTCTTTCTCGTAGCAAAACTGCCCCCCACCTGGGTTCTATTGTGTTTCACATCACAGCTTTTTCCGACCAATAGGAGTGTTCCTCTTATTTTGTGGAAACACTGTCTCCCAGTCGCAATAGTCCTACTATTAAACTGCATTGAAATCTCGACACTTTACTCCTTCCTAGTTCGTTTCCGCAAATCGGACATTTTGTGCCCACTCCAGACGCCCAAAAGCTACATGCATACACCATGACCGTACCATTTGCAGTTCACGTGATAAACTGCATCACTGCTTTGTTCGTATCCATTTGGAAATGCCAAAACGCAGTTTTCTAAAGTTTCTTCCATCCCACTTCTGGTGGCTCGCTACTTGCCCTCCAGCATGAGTCACCTGCCCCTTCGTATAGTCCCGCCTTGGGACACCCCCTATGAGCTTTCCATTTTACCACACATGGTGTGTATTTTGCGCCTGCATGCACCTGCTTCCAAACAAAACGTTTCCTTTCGTTTCCTCTAGTTGCTTGTTTCACCTTTTGCTCATTAAGACGCAGTATATGGGATCAGTGTGCTAATACTGTTGATTGAGTGTCATCCTTTTGCATTACATACTTATAGGCAAATCTGCTCATTTCTGCTTAAGTAAGTTAGGTGTCATATTCACCTTCCCGTTACGATGAATAAACTCTCATGTAAGGTACGAAATTGTTCTTCATTTAATCTCCCACCTTACATATCCTCCTCCTTCAATGTCCAATTTAACACTGGGTCAACATGTGGTTGAGAAATTGGTTGAAGTCAATGCAAAATTGTTTTCAACTGCTGACTGTAGCAGTTGACATATTTACTGACTATCTTCCTATTTTATGATTTTGCATAACTTAAACAGTGTTTCGATCTGGTCTACTTGTTGTTGTTGTTGTGGTCTTCAGTCCTGAGACTGGTTTGATGCAGCTCCCCATGCTACTCTATCCTGTGCAAGCTTCTTCATCTCCCAGTACCTACTGCAACCTACATCCTTCTGAATTTGCTTAGTGTATTCATCTCTTGGTCTCCCTCTACGATTTTTACCCTCCACGCTGCCCTCCAATGCTAAATTTGTGATCCCTTGATGTCTCAGAACATGTCCTACCAACCGGTCCCTTCTTCTTGTCAAGTTGTGCCACAAACTCCTCTTCTCCCCTATTCTATTCAATACCTCCTCATTAGTTATGTGATCTACCCATCTAATCTTCAGCATTCTTCTGTAGCACCACATTTCAAAAGCTTCTATTCTCTTCTTGTCCAAACTATTTATCATCCATGTTTCACTTCCATACAGGGCTACACTCCATACAAATACTTTCAGAAATGACTTCCTGACACTTAAATCTATACTCGATGTTAACAAATTTCTCTTCTTCAGAAACGCTTTCCTTGCCATTGCCAGTCTATATTTTATATCCTCTCTACTTCGACTATCATCAGTTATTTTGCTCCCCAAATAGCAAAACTCCTTTACTACTTTAAGTGTCTCATTTCCTAATCTAATTCCCTCAGCATCACCCGACTTAATCTTACTACTTATCGTTCTATTTTCCATTGTACTTGATCTCATGTTTACTGATTAGATTTACTTTTATTTTCAAAGTGTAACATATTCTTTATAATTTTCTGATTGTTTCACACAGTTCTATTTGACTAATCTAAGATTTTTTTCAATATGGTTGTCTACATTTTAATTTTAATGTAACTTCAAACAATTTGAGCTCATCCATAAATCTGTATCAACCCAAAAATTTTAAATTTGAGACTGATCTGTTTTTGGCTACACAATTTATGTTAAACGATGATGGATATGTATTGAAGTTGAGGAAACCTTCATTTAACATTATCCTCTGCGTTTTCAATATTTTTCATTTTATCTCAACCTTTCTTATCAATTATAATCTAACAAAGTTTCATGTCTTACAATAATGGTTTTTGATCTATGATAAACGTAACCACACGATTGTCTTTACAGGCGTGATCCTATTCATAAATATATTTATACTCCCCAAAAATCATAAATTTACGCATTATAACTGTACTACAATTTTCAAATTTGACTCTTACAAACACATTAAATGTCTAATCCTATTAATTACTTTACAAGATTTAAATTGACATCATGGAATAGTTAAAAACATTCATGTTTATATATCCTTGACAATCGCATCACTCATTAGAATTTTGACCCTGCAAGAAAATGTTAATATGAGGTTTTCTTCACTTAAACATGTTAAAAAATATGAAATACAAGAGAATATTATCGTTGTGTGAAGATAAAAATTTTAAACGCATCATCAATAAGGATCTGTTACTAACACACAAAAGTCTTCAAATTCAAATATTT
The DNA here is from genome assembly GCF_023864275.1 of Schistocerca cancellata. NCBI lineage: Eukaryota > Metazoa > Arthropoda > Insecta > Orthoptera > Acrididae > Schistocerca > Schistocerca cancellata. Next base: position 715,161,851 of record NC_064630.1, read on the forward strand.
ATAAACACAGTCTTTAAAATTATCTTTTTTCAGTTCAGTCAGATACTAGTCTGTCACAGACAGTTCTTTCTCCTACATCTTCAACATGGTTCATTGAAATCGTCACTTTCTTTTTCATGTATTTTGATGTGCCTCCGCCGAACATGGAAGGATGGTCGGCGTGCACCTCGCCATGTTTGCATTGAGCATGGAATGATGGCCAGCAGAGAGAAAGGTTGCTGAAAATCTGAGCGCATCGTGAATGTGTGGTTGCCTTTGTTCCATTTCGCATGTGCCCATGGCGACGTTGTATTGGGGATCTATTCGTGGCAGCATAAACATATCTTCTTCATTTGCCAAATCTTTGTATCAGATCGTCGTTGGTCAGTCCGTCTCTAGGTGTCCATTTGAGTAGTCATCTCCCATCTCTCGGTATGACATCTGAAGGTGTTGCAATTTGCCATAAGGAATATCGGATATTTATACTGCTAGAACAGTTAAATTAGATACTTGTTGATAGTTAAATGCAATAATGGTCTTGTATGGGAAGGGATTTGTAAAGGTTTCTTGATCTCTTCTGGTCCAGGCTCTTCTTTCTTCCAAATCTTCAGTGTTGTTTCTTCTATTTTAGTGCATCTTGCAGTCTTCTCACTTGTGTCTTCGTTCTTCTCTGGACTCGTAACTGGGATTGAAGACCTGTTTAACCTCGTTATCGTTTAATCCATTCTTAAGGTGCCTTCTTTCTAATTGTTGTGTATCTTTTACTGTATTCGGTTGTTCATCCTTCCATTGTTTTCTTGCTTCGTCCCATGAGTGTTGATGTATTGTTTCGCAGTTGTTGAATTCCATATGTTCTGATAATACTTTCATTTATTCTGAACATTTCTTAACGGAAATGCGTCACTTCTTCATATGGCGAATTTAAATACCTGTTTATCTTGCTGTAATATCTCCGCCATTGTTCGGTTCTGTGGACGTCCATCATCTCTCCATAAGCTGCTTTAAACATTCCGCAATACAAGTGCCAAGTATCTACGTCTTTCACAAAACTGTTGTTATTACTCTTGTACGTGGTTTTCATATGAGAAATCTCATGTCATTGTATATGTTGATTGTATCCAGTATCCATTGTAGATCTCTAAAGTTTCCCACAGAGGTGCTATCCCCTTGGATCGTTGCTTCCACATAGGCCTCTTTTTTCGTCATCTCGTAAGCTGACATACCAGGCACACACTCAGTGTCCCTTCCTCTCACGCCTAACCACTCTCCTCAGTTTTTCTGTCGATCTGTCCACAATGATGCTGCACCTTGTCTGTTGACGTCATATGTAATACAATATTTGGCTCTAAAATTTTTTTTTCTTACTTTTCTCACATACTCAGCAATTCCCTAATTCAAATAATATCATTATCTATTTTATTATAACCGTTACTTCCTTAATTACACTAAAAATTATTCAAACATTAAATATTTTAATAAACTTCACAAAAGTTATTATATAAACGATACAAAATCTTTTTCTTATCACTGTTTTATTTTACTTCCTCTTATCCCCATTCTACTTAATTTTTCCTTAATATAAAGGTCATGGTTTCTTCATCTTTATCACGATGGATAGTAACAGTGAAATTGATGGTGATGAATGTTAGTGAGTCACAGAATCCCTTCCACCACCTCTCCTTTCTTTTCTAAGTACAGGTACATCATATTATTATGAAAACTTTGCGCCTTGACTCTGATTCCAGCGTCTTTTTCTCTGCAATCTCTTCTTTTCGGCATTAGCTATAACAGAACTTCAAAATAAATATATCTCTCCTGTTTTCTTTACCTTTTCAAAAATTTTCGCTGTCTTTTTCTGGATAGTAATCCTTTGTATTCCTTTCTCCTCCCATCTTACTCTTCCTTATTGAAATTCTTTCTGGTTAATCCTACCTCCCACTGTTCATCCTCTTGCATGAAATAACATGTTTCTTGCTTAGCTTCATTCAGTTCTCTTTCTTAATTATTACCTCTTAACGATCTCTTATGTTTATTTGTCTCATATCTCTAATTTAGTATTTACTTGTGGTGCCTTCCACAAACCACAAATGCTTCTGCTATTCCCTTAAAATATCTCCTTAACTCCTTCACTATCCTCGATGGAACAAATTAGAAATGACTATTTCCTTCTTACCTAATTCTTTACTTCCTTCCAACTTCTTTACTTCCTTTTGTCAACAAAAATCAACTTCCTTCGCTTTCACACTACTCTTTTAAGAGAGAATCTACTATTAGTTCGTCAAACTATCCAGATTTTGATCTTCATTTTCCTCCTAGCTCTCTATCCTTTCCCCAGAACACATTTAGTTTACTGAAGAGTTGCTTTAGTTCTTACCTTATTGTTTTTCTTTCACAATTATCCTTTTACCGGAAATAAGAAATTTGTTTTATTTATTCAAATGAGATAAGTACAAGTTCTATCAGTGTGTATTTTGTTATCTTTCCTACTCATTGATTTCTATATATTTAAAGCAATTTAATTTTCTTGTGCAGTTACCCTTTTTTTCTTTTGTTTACCCTTTATACAATTTCAAATTACTCACATGGTGCAAACCCAATGATTTTCCTTTTTTTGGATTAATGAATTAGACTGCATTATCCTGGACTGTTTTACTCATTTCCATAGGGCCTTTGTATATGGAAAAGAACTTATAGGTTTGGTGTTTTTCCCTGCTAGAGAGATGGTGGATTTTGAATAGTATCTTTTGTCCTAGTGAAAATACTCGCGAATTTGCCGCTTTTTCCCCTCGGTTTTTTCTCTTTAACGCCACATTTTTCAAATTGCTCAGTGCTAACTTTACTAGATGTTGATGTTGTACTTGGGGTACTGGTGGGACTTTATTTATAACTTGGGTATCACTATTGATGTTATCAATGGTGCATTATCCTCTTACCAGACTACACTCCTGGAAATTGAAATAAGAACACCGTGAATTCATTGTCCCAGGAAGGGGAAACTTTATTGACACATTCCTGGGGTCAGATATATCACATGATCACACTGACAGAACCACAGGCACTTAGACACAGGCAACAGGGGCATGCACAATGTCGGCACTAGTACAGTGTATATCCACCTTTCGCAGCAATGCAGGCTGCTATTCTCCCATGGAGACGATCGTAGAGATGCTGGATGTAGTCCTGTGGAACGGCTTGCCATGCCATTTCCACCTGGCGCCTCAGTTGGACCAGCGTTCGTGCTGGACGTGCAGACCGCGTGAGACGACGCTTCATCCAGTCCCAAACATGCTCAATGGGGGACAGATCCGGAGATCTTGCTGGCCAGGGTAGTTGACTTACACCTTCTAGAGCACGTTGGGTGACACGGGATACATGCGGACGTGCATTGTCCTGTTGGAACAGCAAGTTCCCTTGCCGGTCTAGGAATGGTAGAACGATGGGTTCGATGACGGTTTGGATGTACCGTGCACTATTCAGTGTCCCCTCGACGATCACCAGTGGTGTACGGCCAGTGTAGGAGATCGCTCCCCACACCATGATGCCGGGTGTTGGCCCTGTGTGCCTCGGTCGTATGCAGTCCTGATTGTGGCGTTCACCTGCACGGCGCCAAACACACATACGACCATCATTGGCACCAAGGCAGAAGCGACTCTCATCGCTGAAGACGACACGTCTCCATTCGTCCCTCCATTCACGCCTGTCGCGACACCACTGGAGGCGGGCTGCACGATGTTGGGGCGTGAGCGGAAGACGGCCTAACGGTGTGCGGGACTGTAGCCCAGCTTCATGGAGACGGTTGCGAATGGTCCTCGCCGATACCCCAGGAGCAACAGTGTCCCTAATTTGCTGGGAAGTGGCGGTGCGGTCCCCTACGGCACTGCGTAGGATCCTACGGTCTTGGCGTGCATCCGTGCGTCGCTGCGGTCCGGTCCCAGGTCGACGGGCACGTGCACATTCCGCCGACCACTGGCGACAACATCGATGTACTGTGGAGACCTCACGCCCCACGTGTTGAGCAATTTGGCGGTACGTCCACCCGGCCTCCCGCATGCCCACTATACGCCCTCGCTCAAAGTCCGTCAACTGCACATACGGTTCACGTCCACGCTATCGCGGCATGCTACCAGTGTTAAAGACTGCGATGGAGCTCCGTATGCCACGGCAAACTGGCTGACACTGACGGCGGCGGTGCACAAATGCTGCGCAGCTAGCGCCATTCGACGGCCAACACCGCGGTTCCTGGTGTGTCCGCTGTGCCGTGCGTGTGATCATTGCTTGTACAGCCCTCTCGCAGTGTCCGGAGCAAGTATGGTGGGTCTGACACACCGGTGTCAATGTGTTCTTTTTTCCATTTCCAGGAGTGTATTTCTTTCTCTTTTTCGTACAAATGAGCTCCAGCATTTACATTTTTCATCATTAGTTTTTGTACTACCGTCTGTATTAGTATTTAACAACTCCTGTTCCTCATCATCAGTCGATTCCTAGTCAGCTGAATCCCAGCATGCTCGTGTTTGTCTCTGATTACTCGCGAAACCTACTTCAGAATTTTGCTAATCCAAACTAAGTCTATTTACATGTTAAATTATAAAATTAACTTCATTTGGCGTTTGAATCACTTGTGACTGGTCTTCGCACCGTTCATCTCGTCAATTCAGTGTTTTACCTGGGTTCGTTCCGGTGCTTTGTCCTGCTGAAGCCGGATTTTCCCAACCCTTCTGCGTTCTAGGCATCCCATTTCCACCCAAATAATTTGAATTTTTCTGTTGAAAACCTCTAAACCTGCTGCCTCGTTTGCATAGTAATTATATCTCGGGTCATAGTTACCGCCGTAGTTTCTAGGACCAAATCCATTACTGTAATTCGGCGGCCCAACAAAACTATAATTATTGTTTGACCTCTCTGAGTTTCCAAAACCATAGTTACTATTGTTAAACCATGGGCGATTACCATTCTTTCCAAAACGATTACCTTTTCCTACGTTATCATTGCCATTGAAATTATTATTAAAGCCTAATCGGTTACTATCATTCCCCCTACCATTGTTTTCCCTCACTGCACTTTGTTTCTTTGCGTCACCTTCACTGAAGATTAATTCAAGTTCTCTTAACATCCCTTTAAATGCCTGTATATTATCTCCTGCTCAATCAACCAACGATTGATAACACCGGAACGGCAACTTCATTGTGCACATACGTGTCAGTTCCCCATCACTGAATGGATTTTCTAAACATTGATTCTTTTTTGTCATTTCTTCAAAAAATCTAACTGGTTTCTTTTCTCCTGAATTTTCGGAAAACTCTTTCTGTAACAATTCATACTTTATTCTATTTTAGGTTTCTGTGGACCAGTGTGGCTCCAAGGATGCAGATCTAAATTGCTCATACGATTGACAGTTTGCAGCTACTCTTTGCATGGTTTCCGCTACTGCGCCGTCCATATGACAACAAATGAAGTCAAGTTTATGGCTAAGTGGCCAATGCTCTAGTAAACCGATCTGAAATTGATTTATAAACGTGCGGGGGTGTAAGCCATTCCCGCATCTTTGTAGTGTTGGAATTTTTCTGACTGTCAAAAAGTGATCATTGTCAAATTTTTCTATTCCACCATAAGGCGTTTGAGTTTTCGCTACCTGTTCCGTTCCCTTCAACTGTGTCACTTTTTCCTTTATTTGTTCTACCATATTTCGATCCTGAGATGACATATCTGAGTTTCATCTATCATCACATCTACGCAGTGGTTTTCAGTTATCTAAACCGTACCGTTTCTCGTGTATCGGACTGAACGATTGGTTGGTTGGTTGGTTTGGGGAAGGAGACCAGACAGCGTGGTCATCGGTCTCATCGGATTAGGGAAGGATTGGGAAGGAAGTCGGCCGTGCCCTTTCAGAGGAACCATCCCGGTATTTGCCTGGAGTGATTTAGGGAAATCACGGAAAACCTAAATCAGGATGGCCGGACGCGGGATTGAACCGTCGTCCTCCCGAATGCGAGTCCAGTGTCTAACCACTGCGCCACCCCGCTCGGTCAGACTGAACGATACGTTTATATTTCCCGTTACTGGATCACTGTTTTGTCTTTGTATTTGATTCATATTGACTTGCCGTAGATAACCTGTTGCACTGTCACTTGGCAACTGAGAATTTGGCACATTTGTCGCCGTAACTTGTTCTGTTCTCGCGTCACTTGCCTACGTTCGGAGGGTCGGTTGGCGCTCTGTTGGGATGCGCGCGGTTACCGTTTCTCGCTCCATTGTCTGCTGTGAACGCACATTAAGCGCTTCGCTCACCTCTGCTGAGTGTTCTCTTCCCATTTGCTTCCGTTTCGTATTGGGAATTACTGACACAACTGCTTGTGGATATACGACTGGAATCTCATGACTTTTTTGTATTTCCGCTACTGCCACGGATGTTTGCATAACTGACTTGTTCACTTTTGTGTTTCTGTCCCTCACTATGACGGATGATACTACCGATTCTGCTGCCTCACTACAGCTTTCTGTACGGTGCTCGATACACTGATTCAGTTCTGTACGCAGCTGTTCATACTCTTGCTGATTTTTCGAGACGATGCTTTAAATGCGTGTATCGAATCTTTTTAATGCGGCTCGCGTAACACGTTTTCTGTCACTGATCTCTCCCACGATCTGTTGCGCCTGACCAGACATCTTACTTGCTAACTTATTACCTCGCTGGTTAACAATAGACACTGCATCCTGCACCTGGTCAATGTCGGAACGCATCTTTTTGTGGTCAACCATTACCGATTGTATAAGCTCGCGCGAGTTTCTCGCTTCTCCCTGGATTTCAGTAAAATGTTCATTAACTTCACTTCGCAACTTTTGCTGGTCTCTGCAGATTTTCTCCAACCCAGCATTGGTTTCAAATTGAACAATTTAAAGCAGCACTGGTTGCGATAACCGTGAACCTGTTGCTGTTTTTAAATTCGCCAGTTCAGTTTTCAAGTCAGCTTGTAAGTAGGCTGTTTCCATGCAGTCTTGAAGAAGTGGTGTTCTCCTTCCCTGTTCACTACCTGTTTCACTGCCTACGCTATTGTTTGACGCCCGCTCCATTTCCCTATGCACAGTTACCAAATTACTACTTTGAATATTAGTTAATTCATTACATGGTGGGGCCAACACACTGCTTTCAACTTCACTGTCATTTCTCAGCCTACTTTGGAGCCGAGTGTTACGTTTTTCACACGCCATTATTGTCACAATATTTCACACGATAACACAGAAAAGCACAATTTGAATAGCAAAAATAAGAGAACACATTAACATAGCACTGAAAATAATATGTAGTTAATTACAAGCGCAGCTGCGAAATACTTGGTGCAAACCTACATGCATGCCACAACTGTTTTACAGTACAACAATGAAAAACCACAACTACCAAGGAACTTCTCTCTATAATTACGCGCTAGCAATAAACAAAAGCTACACTAAATACACAAACTCTGGTTGAGACTTTGTGAAAAAAAACTGTAATTACTATTATGATGAATGATCAGGACTGTCTTTTATGGACTGTGAGAAAATTTTAGCTTTTGACCAACATTGTATCAATAAGTGTGTGAATTTGATTTCTTTGTTATTGTAATTATGAAAAATTTTATCAAATTATTATTGGCCACTGCCCAAAAATATTTTTGTAAAATTTTTTGTGGGGAGCATGGGGGCTATGTAAGTAGGCTGTTTAGATTTTTATATTGGTAATGCCACGTAGCGCTCTGTATGAAAATCACTGGCTGTGCTGTGTGCAGTCTGTGGCTAGTTTGCATTGTTGTCTGCCATTGTAGAGGGGCAGCTGGATGTTAACAGCGCGTAGCGTTGGGCAGTTGGAGGTGAGCCGCCAGCAGTGGTGGATGTGAGGAGAGAGATGGCGGAGTTTTGTAATTTGTCATGAACTGATATATATATTATGACTATTAAGGTAAATATATTGTTTGTTCTCTATTAATATCTTTCATTTGCTAACTATCCCTATCAGTAGTTAGTGCCTTCCGTAGTTTGAATCTTTTATTTAGCTGGCAGTAGTGGCGCTCGCCGTATTGCAGTAGTTCGAGTAACGGAGATTTTTGTGAGGTAAGTGATTTGAGAAAGGTATAGGTTAATGTTAGTCAGGGCCATTCTTTTGCAGGGATCTTTGATAGTCAGATTGCGTTGCGCTAAAAATATTGTGTGTCACTTTAGTGAATGTTTGAGTACGTTCAGTTTTGCTCAGCTGTTTGAAAAGCAAATAGTGTAAGAGGTTTATCAGCACAGTCGTGTATAAATTGTTCTAAAGGGGACGTTTCAAGCTAACCTTGCATTTATTGCTTGACAACAATAGTGAATTGCTTCAATACTGCGAACACACTATATTACTCTTCGTCATCGTCACCTGTCAGCATCTGATGTAAATTTTGCCGCTCGCGTCTTTCACGTGACGTTTCACCGTCTTGTAGGAAACTGTTCCGTTTGACTTACAATTACTACCTTTGGTTTAATGTACCGAAGTTGCTCGTTCTCTGATTCTACTTCTGACCCACAAGATCCGTCATTTGTTCATTTTTGTGCATTCTCAGACTGTGATACCAATCGCGAAACTGCCACCATCCCCTCTGCACTATCACTTCGTTCGGTTTCGTGACCTGCATTCGATACCTTTTGTTGTGCATGAATTTCAGTCTGGTCAAGAGCTTCAATCTGCCCTAAATTCGACACTCTCCGCCCTTCCGCCATCTCCGATCGTCTAACTAATCTCTGTCTTTCTCTAATTGCGCGAGCCTGAGCTCTTGTCAACATCAAGTTACATGATCTTACACGTTTCCAAAATACCATAGAAAATTCTTAGACTATGCACACATCATTAGCAACCCAGTTCACTGCTTGTGGATATTCAAACCAACTCAGCAGCGCCGTGAATAACTTCCCGCCCAACAGCAAGGTCATGCAAAATCTACTTTTACACAAACACAAGCTTTATCTTACTTCCCACAATGAGATTTTTACTCTGCAGCGGAGTGGCAGAAGTAGAGCTGTGAGTACCGGGCGTGAGTCGTGCTTCGGTAGCTCAGATGGTAGAGCACTTGCCCGCGAAAGGCAAAGGTCCCGAGTTCGAGTCTCGTTCGGGCACACAGTTTTAATCTGCCAGGAAGTTTTTTATCTTACTTGTTAATACAACTTTTCTACACTTAGGATCACACATTCACTGTATTCTGACCATTCTACATACACATACATTGGATAACCTCACCACAAAAAGAGCAAAACAATTTTTTTTTTCAAAGCAAAATTTAAATTTCTCTTTTTGATTTGACTAATAGCCATCCTGGCTGACCAATAGCCATCATGGCATGGTAGCCATTCTATAACACTTCGGTATAGGTGTGGATCCTTATTCTATAACAGAGCAAAACTTTGTTTAATCTGTAAACATATTGGTTTTTTATGTTAATTTTTTTACAGAAATACACGAATTTATACAGTTTGCAACTTGACAGTGTTAGGACAGTAGAAGTCTTCCTATGTTTCTCGTTACGTGAGAAAACATATATTCATCTCTAGTCTTGGAATATGGCGATATGCACGCACATGGCTGGAGCAGCGTGCATACTATAATGCTCTCTCAGTTCTTGCTAGAACAATTAGCTAAGTGGCTGGTTCATTCCTCTACAGTTGGAGCTCTACAACGATACAGCTAATACCTAGCTAAATGTCAGCCGCAGTGAACGCAGCGTCGACACAGATTTCTCCTCTGTCTCGTACAAAGCATTGTGGGCCCCACTCTGCACTTGACGCCAGTTCGAAGGAGAGTCCCCAGAAATATTCGATCTTATCTTTCTCATAGCAAAACTGACTTCCAACCTGGGTGCTTTTGTGTTCCACATCATTACTTTTTCTGACCAATATGAGTGTTCCTCTTATTTTGTGGAAAAACACACAAACCTCTGCAAACTTGTCAAGTACTTATTGATCCACGGCATACAGAATGACTGCTGAATTGCATTACAAAGGTGGACCAGCATGCTTTTAAGTAGGTGGGATTTAATGTGCTGTATCATCAGCTTATTGGCGCTTGACGTCTTCCTAGTTCGTTTCCGCCAATCGAACATCTTGCGCCCGGTCCAGACGCCCAGAAGTTACATGCACACAGCATGACCATACCATGCACTGTTCACGTGATAAATTCCGTCACTGGTTTGTTCGTATCCATGTGGAAATTCCGAAACGCAGTATTCTAAAGCTTCTTTCTGTCCCACTTCTGGTGGCCCACTGCTTGCTGTCCAGCGTGAGTCATCTGCCGTTTGTTGATTACCACCATAGGACATACCCTAAGAGCTTTCTCTTATACCGCCCGTGGTGTGTCCTTCGCGCCTGCATGCGGTTGCTCCCAAACGAAACGTTTCCTCTCGTTTCCTCCAGCTGTTTGTTTCACCTTTTGCTCATTAACATGCAGTATATAGGATGTTAATACCGTCGATTGAGTGTTATCCCTTTGCATTACATACTTATAGCCATATCTGTCCATTTATGCCCAAGTTAGTTAGGTGTCATATTCACCTTCCCTTTACGATGTATAAAACTCTCATGTGAGGTGCACAATTGACCTTCATTTAATCTGTCACCTTACAAACACTATAGCGATTAGTGAATGTCATGAGTGAATATCATGATCGTTGACACCGCCCTTTTCGTTGCAATGTTGTTTAATGTCTTGTATCTATTATAAGTGAAGATAGCATTGCACTCAGTGGTAGCTGTCGTGTAAGAGCACAAGAGGACGCGAATACGCTAACTTTTACTACGTTGCCAATTTATTGGTTATTTTTCTTTGAATATAGTTAAATGTAATGTATATGGGGTAATCTGAAATACACGGCACTAAATCTAACGCCTGTGCTGCACTGTTCTTCTAAACTCTGTGAAACTTGGCATCAGGGTCGCGACCACACCTTCAGTTGCGCGTGATTTAAGAAGCGTTTCCGCATGCGCAACTAGCGTGACGTATTTACCTTAGGGGGCGAAATACATACGGATTTAATAACAACGTGCACGGTTCACAGCGTGCGCAACTAGTTCTTACCATTTAACTGCAATTGTACGTCATTCCCTGCAGATGGTAGCACAATGCAGCAGACTTTTATCCCGATTTGCTTGGCATAAATACCGCTAGACGGTAGCACATTTCTCATGTATGCCAATTCTCTCGCTATATAGTAAAATTAGATCGGACATCAATATATGGTATAGTTATACTGATAGAAGAACTAATTTTGCTTCTAATATCTTTTTATCTTACAGTGGGGCTGGATTATCTGTAGAGTAGGCCCACATTGTATGCTTATAAGAACATTCACAAAAAGCTGTCAGACTGGTTTCTCTGATATTCACTTGAATGTGAAGTCAAAGACAGCGTGTCCTGTTGCTGTTATGGCCGACAGCGCCTCATTTGTAATCTAGTCAAGAGACCTTGTTAGTAGATAGTACTACTTTAATGTAATCATTTCCGCAAACGGCACTTTGGAGTTTGTTACTTACTGTGCAGGAATCGGCTTTCATGTGCACTATCAACCTGAAGCCTGTTTTATCTGTTTTTAGGTATTAATGGAACAGAAAATTGCCAGGAAAAATGAGCCGCAAAGGGTGATGATGATGATGTTTGGTTTGTGAGGCGCTCAACTGCGCGGTCACCAGCGCCCATTCAAAGTCCCAGTTTCTGAGCAAAAATGGTTCAAATGGCTCTGAGCACTATGGGACTTAACATCTGTGGTCATCAGTCCCCTAGAAATTAGAACTACTTAAACCGAACTAACCTAAGGTCGTCACACACATCCATGCCCGAGGCAGGATTCGAACCTGCGACCGTAGCGGTCACGCGGTTCCAAACTGAAGCGCTTGGAACCGCACGGCCACACCGGCCAGCCCCCAGTTTCTGCACAGTCCATTGTTTACACAATCCAATCAAGCCACTGTCAAGAATGATGATGATGACAATGATAGTATGACGAGGACAACAAAAGTACCCAGTACCCGCGCAGAGAAAAATCCCTAATGCGTGTGGGAATCGAACCCATGCCCCGTGATCCAAAGACAGCAACGCTACCCACTACACCACGAGCAGCCTCAAAGGAACTAGGGCCTCACAGACCAGATTCGTTGTCTGAGAAAGCAACGAAATCAAATAAACGTGACTACAAGTGAACATTTAACAAAGAGGTGTATAATAAACATAAGTTGTGGCGTCTGTGCAACGTAAGAATGTCTGATTTTCAACACAGAAGTTAATTCGTTAACTAATACATGTATCAGGGAACTTGTACATTTGTCCCAAAAAGCTGAAAACCCACGAAACCGTTCACTTGCACAAAAATGCGAAATGGAGAGTACTGAAAGTTTAAAAATTATTTCGTTCTTGACATAAACTCTACTTTTATTTAAAAAGCAACTAAATTCCACAAAAATAATTCTTTCTTGTTATTATTATTATTATTGTTATTATTATTAGGATAACTGATATACAGTAGATGCTCTTAATTTCATACTCTCATATTTATCTGAATTTAAAAATTCACCCAGAATGTACTCGTATACTTCCGAATCAGGGCTGTACCCCACGAGGCCCAGGCATCAGGCTGAAGGCTCTGGGTTTGGTGACACTTCTCGCCCAAGTGCCGCACCGCATGGCTTTCGTCATGCCTGTTCAGTACCTTTCCGGCTCTGACAGTGTAATGTGGTAGATAGTTAGCCGGATCGCCCAGCTGCTAGTTGCAGAGCCAACCTAGGAAAGTGGAGCATCATCTGGTACGAAATAAAATCTTGTAAGTGATTTTTCGTACCAGATGATGGCTTACAGCTGAACCCGGTAGTACTAACAAACTCCAGTTAATGCAGTTCAGTGTCATGAGTTTTTGAAACATGTATCGACTGCTGAAAATAACCTGAAAAAAAACCTACGAATAAATCGGGTTTTGAAGTAGGTCTTAAATGCACATGTGCCATTACGAGAACGTGCCACTGGAAAACATATCTCAAGTGAAATTCAAATGGCTCTGAGCACTATGGGACTTAACACCTGAGGTCATTAATCCCCTAGAACTTAGAACTACTTAAACCTAACTAACCTAAGGACATCACACACATCCACGCCCGAGGCAGGATTCGAACCTGCGACCGTAGCGTTCGCATGCTTCCAGACTGTAGCGCCTAGAACCGCTCGGCCACTCTGGCCGGCTATCTCAAGTGAACCTGTCTCTCGTTGGGACCTGTGGCCGGCAGTATATGTGCGTGGATCTGGCACTCGATGATTCAGAAATAGCCGGACGTACGAACATTAGGCATCTGCCGTCCCATAAGCAAACTGCATGTCTGCCGTTTCCTCCTAAGAATACCGCTTCATTTCCTGTCCGCGCACCGCGCAGTAACGCACACATGCCTCCGTTTGATGACAAACTGACACAGGGCGAACCAGACACCACAGTGTGTACAGGTTATGCTCTCTACACACCATCTGTCGAACAGGCATTTGCACAGCCAAGAGCAACGTGTTCACATCCCAGTAGGAGGCTATAAACCTGTAGAGTTGTCGCGGCCGGAACATCGCAACTATGTCGACTACAGAATTTGTAAGTAAAAATCATTAAACCTCTACCTAAGGTTTTTTTAGATTCATGTCACAAATACACTGAAATTGTTGTCCTGCAAACTTGTTCTGTGACGACTCGCGTGGCATGTTGTGTGCCTACCCTCTTAGCGGCGAGCAACACTGTTCAACGACGCCTAGCACTGTACGCTGAGGGGTGCGGGCATGGGTTGCTGCTTCAAATATCCTTGTTACGACCCACTCCAAAAGCCCTCTCATTTCCTACATTCATTTCCGATACACCCTGTATATTTACCACACTACTTCAATTAATAATTATAAATTGTCGGTAGTGGCTGTTCTGGGTAGCACACAGGGGCAACATAATTAGCGAAATATGTATTTGGCAAATGCGTAACCGTTCGTGAAACCACGAATTGGTTAACGAGTCATCTGCAAGATTATTGTTGTGGTTGTGAACAGCCAGTGACTTCAGTATGAAATACTGTCCTACCTAGAGCAACTGTACAAGGTGACTACTGAAACTTCCTGGCAGATTAAAACTGTGTGCCGGACCGAGACTCGAACTCGGGACCTTTGCCTTTCGCGGGCAAGTGGTCCAACTGAGCTACCCAAGCACGACTCGCCCCGTCCTCACAGGTCACAGCTGCGGAGAGCTTCTGTTAAGTTTGGAAGGTAGGAGACGAGGTACTGGCAGAAGTAAAGCTGTGAGGACGGGGCGTGAGTCGTGCTTGGGTAGCTCAGTTGGTAGACCACTTGCCCGCGAAAGGCAAAGATCCCGAGTTCGAATCTCGGTCCAGCACACAGTTTTAATCTGCCAGGAAGTTTCATATCAGCGCACACTCCGCTGTAGAGTGAAAATTTCATTCTAGAAGGTGACTACTCTTTCCCCGATTACAAAACTTACCTCTAATGAACTTTGCCATATATAGTAATGCGCGTTTTTGCAAATGATAGCTTACATCAAAAAGTTCTTTATGGACTCATTTCCACATGAATTCTGTTTGTTGGCCGTAGAACGTCTAGATGATAATTTTGCTCCATGTCTTTCTCAAATGGTTCAAATGGCTCTGAGCACTATGGGACTTAACATCTGAGGTCATCAGTCCCCTAGACTTAGAACTACTCAAACCTAACTAACGTAAGGACATCACACACATCTATGCCCGAGGCAGGATTGGAACCTGCGACAGTAGCAGTAGCACGGTTCCAGACTGAAGCGCCTACAACTTCTCGGCCACAGCGGCCGGTTGTCTTTCTCAACAGACTTGTGTTACTGCTTCTGCAGCGTCACGTACTCGTGCCGTAAGCTTGCAGGAGTTGCGCTTTGTATCCATGGAAACGCAGTCGTCTCTGTAAAATCTTAACCGCAGTGCTCTGAGATGCGTTTGTATCTCTGGAAAGACGACGTGCTGATTTCCGCCCACAGAGCTGAAATGCTGTGCGCATGGCATTAGAGTCGTCACTCACTCCAGATCTAATGAGCAACACATCAGTCTCTTTAAGCTTCCATACCGTACTTTGTGGCCCTTCTCGTGTGTTAGACCTCGAACATAGTAGTTTCTTCTAACTGATTGCACGCTACGACAGATGTCTCAGTGTCGGTGGCGACTGTGACGAAAAATACTGGAAAGTGTGTATGTAGTTCGTGATGCGATGTGGTATTTGTCTTTGCCTATAAACGTTTCGTGTGAGAAACAGTGACGAAACATTTTCGGAACACCTTCATACAATATTCCCAACGATGGGCTAAGCATAAAATTCGAGCCCAGTTAGGTGGGGCACAAAACCGAAAAACGTAGGTTTTAATATGCGAGGTATCTGTTGTTACAATCACAATGTTTCATAATGAATTCACTGAAAGTTTGTAACTACACAGTCAAAATTATCTCGCAATCCAGTCGTTTGTAGACTTACGTTTATTAGCGTTTTTCTTTTATTATTGTACACTTCTAACAGTGTAAATTTTAGCTATTAATTACGGTACCTCTGTACATCGTAAGTAGTAGGACAAACTCTTTGACCCTTCTTCTTTTTCTATAAGAAACTTTTGTATCCGAATAAGATTCTGTTACTTACCCTACACTCTACGATGGGCCTAATGAAACAATCTGCGGAAGCTTTACCCCAACATGGGGAATGTTTAAATGCTATCGACGAGAGCATTCAGCACCTTACAGAAGTGAAATTGAAAGAAAGGGTGTTTGCTAAACCTGGCACAGTGAAGTGAAGGTCGTACCTCACTTTGAATAGAACCAGATTGTGACTGACTGAGGTGTATGCTATCAGGGAAGCAAGGTACTACAAAGCTTTCAGGCAACGAAGACGACGCACATCATATTTCTGTTGAAGCTAATGCGGTGGAAAATATCAGAAAGTTAGCCCCCTCATAAGATACCTATCTGTGATTGGGGAAAAAAGTAGCTATGAATTCAGCAAGCAAAACCATAGAATTAAAGCATCACCTAAAAAAAAGGAAAAATATTTGTTTATTGACCTGTCTTGTGGACGACTGTAAAGGCCGGTACGACGCGTTTCCTCACTTAAGGCATATAGGAATCTGGTTTCAAACAAAATGGATTAAGTGATGAGAAACAAAAACATAATTGATGTCTGTATTTTGCGCTTATAACTGATGATGACCTACATAGATGTAAGAATTCAATAGTGCACCACAAGAGATAAGAGGAGTTGATCGAAAGGTATATTGATGGTGTTTTCGGAACTTGTTAGTTTGGTAGAAAGGAGGACGACGGAATGTGGAAACTATGGTAATCAGACACCGTAAATTATGAAGTGTGGTAATGTGTGGTTACAGACAGTTCTGTATTGCTAGTATAGAAGTAATCAGGCCGTGAAACGCGAGTGCACAAAGTTGTTTCATTCTGTATCTAGATGTAACGACATTCCTTCAAAGTTCACACGATCTCCCCTGCGTGCTCTGCTGGACCAGAATTCCAGGAAGGAAGGGTATTGCTTTGCCACAGCCGAGGGAATTGTTCACGGAATGAATCTTCCATCCCGTGGCGAGTGGGAGCTGTAACGAAAATTCGGAAAGTAGGAGAGGGGTATTGGCAAAAACGTGGCTGTGCGGACAGTTGGTTAGTCCCACCATGGTAGCTCAGTGAATAAGAGCGTTATCTAGTACAGTGAGGTTTAGTGTTCGAATCACGGTCCGGTACACAGTTTTAATATTTCAGGAAGTTTTAAAAGAACTTGCAATCCACGTATCGTATCAGATGTTAATGCACCAGATACTCAAAGAAAGTTTAACTGTGTATGTACATTGCATTCCTTCGCTTATATCAGTGCACTGATCCGTTTGCTAAGTATCCAGGGGGACAGGGATTCAGTTCCGGGTCTACCATAGGTATTTAGGTTTTCTCCCCAATTTGAGCTTGTGCTCCACCTGTAATGTGCTCGATGTTTACAGGACTGTAAAACCCGCTTTTTCTCCAGTGCCCTATAACATGTGCTTATTAACGGTGCTACAAGGAAATCGTATTTATGTCGATCTATAAGAATGTACTTATTTGTTGTCTGATTCACCTAGCCTGGCAAGACTGTCCGTCCAAGCATTCTATATTCATGTTCAGAAAAAACAGAACACCTTGAAAGACTAGAGATAGAACGTTCATATTCACAGGCTCGTGCATTGGTATTTTCTGCAGAAATGATTAGCATTTCAGTCACCTCGGTTCAGCATGTTTCCTGCTGCCTGGTAGGCACAGCATCCGCCATGCGTGATGGCATCAACACGTATAAGGCGTCCTGTGGTATAGACATCCATCCTTCATTCACCTAATTCCGAAGTTCGTCAGTGGTGGTTGGCACTGGTTCACAGCGCTGCACCCGTCGTCTCACCATATCACCACATCAGGCGAGCCACGGCAGAAGGCTGACATCCTGCGACACCAAGAAGGCACGGGGCACGGGTTCGTGTAGCAACATGTGGTCGTGCATTGTGTTGCTGTAGAATGGTGTCTGGGGTGTTGAACAAAAAAAGTATGTCTACCATTCGCAGGATGTCATTCGGCAGGCCGCGGTGGTCTAGCGGTTCTGGCGCTGCACTCCGGAACCGCGGGACTGCTACGGTCGCAGGTTCGAATCCTGCCTCGGGCATGGGTGTGTGTGATGTCCTTAGGTTAGTTAGGTTTAAGTAGTTCTAAGTTCTAGGGGACTTATGACCTAAGATAATGAGTCCCATAGTGCTCAGAGCCATAGTGTCATTCGTATAGGTCACAGTGGTCACAGAACACTGAACAAGCACCAACTATGATTGTACCCAATAGCACCCCACATCATAAGGCCTCGAGTTGGCGCTGTTTGCCTCGTGCGAATGCAGTCACTGTGATGTCGCTCCCCCTGTCCGCGGCGAACCAAAATGCAGCCATCATTTTCAAACAAACAGAGCCCGGATTCGTCTGAAAATACTATCTAATGCCATCCGTGTCCCAAGTGACGTCGTTCCAACACCACTGCTGTCTAGCATGTTCTGCCCATTAGTCAAAGGAAGGCTGAGAACTGGACGAAGCGCAAGTAACCCATCCCGTAATAAACGGACGTGGACTGTCACCCCTGACAGTGTACATTGTTTTCCACTGCTTCACTGTTGCACCAGAGCCGAGGAGGACGCAGATCTGTCCTACAATGCCATTTGGATGAAGTACCGATCTTCTAGGGGGTGGTCTGGGTGGTGCGGCCTGACCAACTCGTCGTGTTCTGCGGTGTTCCGTGAACCATTTCTGCACACACCCATTGCACTGCCGAAGTACTTCGTCCCACACGAGCAGCAATTTACCCGGATGGATGCATGACCAATATTGCGCCCTCTTTCTGACTCACTGATTTGACGGTACGGTTCGCGCTTACATCTACATCTACATCGACATCTACATCCATACTCCGCAAGCCACCTGACGGTGTGTGGCGGAGGGTACCTTGAGTACCTCTATCCGTTCTCCCTTCTATTCCAGTCTCGTATTGTTCGTGGAAAGAAGGATTGTCGGTATGCCTCTGTGTGGGCTCTAATCTCTCTGATTTTATCCTCATGGTCTCTTCGCGAGATATACGTAGGAGGGAGCAATATACTGCTTGACTCTTCGGTGAAGGTATGTTCTCGAAACTTTGACAAAAGCCCGTACCGAGCTACTGAGCGTCTGTCCTGCAGAGTCTACCACTGGAGTTTATCTATCATCTCCGTAACGCTTTCGCGATTACTAAATGATCCTGTAACGAAGCACGCTGCTCTCCGTTGGATCTGCTCTATATCTTCTATCAACCCTATCTGGTACGGATTCCACACTGCTGAGCAGTATTCAAGCAGTGGGCGAACAAGCGTACTGTAACCTACTTCCTTTGTTTTCGGATTGCATTTCCTTAGGATTCTTCCAATGAATCTCAGTCAGGCATCTGCTTTACCGACGATCAACATTATATGATCATTCCATTTTAAATCACTCCTAATGCGTACTCCCAGATAATTTATGGAATTAACTGCTTCCAGTTGCTGACCTGCTATTTTGTAGCTAAATGATAAAGGATCTTTCTTTCTATGTATTCGCAGCACATTACACTTGTCTACATTGAGATTCAATTGCCATTCCCTGCACCATGCGTCAATTCGCTGCAGATCCTCCTGCATTTCAGTACAATTTTCCATTGTTACAACCTCTCGATACACCACAGCATCATCTGCAAAAAGCCTCGGTGAACTTCCGATGTCATCCACCAGGTCATTTATGTATATTGTGAATAGCAACGGTCCTATGACACTCCCCTGAGTCACACCTGAAATCACTCTTACTTCGGAAGACTTCTCTCCATTGAGAATGACATGCTGATTCCTGTTATCTAGGAACTCCTCAATCCAATCACACAATTGGTCTGATAGTCCATATGCTCTTACTTTGTTCATTAAACGACTGTGGGGCTGTATCGAACTTCTTGCGGAAGTCAAGAAACACGGCATCTACCTGTGAACCCGTGTCTATGGCCCTCTGAGTCTCGTGCACGAATAGTGCGAGCTGGGTTTCAAATGACCGTTTTTTTCGAAACCCATGCTGATTCCTACAGAGTAGATTTCTAGTCTCCAGAAAAGTCATTATACTCGAACACAATACGTGTTCCAAAATTCTACAACTGATCGACGTTAGAGATATAGGTCTATAGTTCTGCACATCTGTTCGACGTCCCTTCTTGAAAACGGGGATGACCTGTGCCCTTTTCCAATCCTTTGGGACGCTACGCTCTTCTAGAGACCTACGGTACACCGCTGCAAGAAGGGGGGCAAGTTCCTTCGCGTACTCTGTGTAAAATTGAACTGGTATTCCATCAGGTCCAGAGGCCTTTCCTCTTTTGAGCGATTTTAATTGTTTCTCTATCCCTCTGTCGTCTATTTCGATATCTACCATTTTGTCATCTGTGCGACAATCTAGAGAAGGAACTACAGTGCAATCTTCCTCTGTGAAACAACTTTGGAAACAGACATTTAGTATTTCGGCCTTTAGTCTGTCATCCTCTGTTTCAGTACCATTTTGGTCACAGAGTGTCTGGACATTTTGTTTTGATCCACCTACCGCTTTGACATAAGAGCAAAATTGCTTAGGATTTTCTGCCTACTCAGTACATAGAACTTTACTTTCGAATTCATTGAACGCCTCTCGCATAGCCCTCCTCACACAACATTTCGCTTCGCGTAATTTTTGTTTGTCTGCAAGGCTTTGGCTATGTTTATGTTTGCTGTGAAGTTCCCTTTGCTTCCGCAGCAGTTTTCTAACTCGGGTGTTGTACCACGGTGGCTCTTTTCCATCTCTTACGATCTGCGAGGTATCTTGCACGTCCTTCTCAAGTCACACTGATCTGTTATCTTCGGTTTATCGCGACAACGAGAGCCACAGGTACATTTTACCCGTAGGTGCTATTGCCCCATATCGATGTTGATGTTGAACCAGCGGGGCGACATTGTTCAAATGCTAATCATGTCTACAAAACATACTAATGTACATGCCCTGTGAATATGACTTCGTATCTCTAGTCGTTCATGGTCGAATCAATATGTTACTAATTACATCAGTTATACACCTTTATACAGCATTTGGGAAATAACCAGCTTAGAAACCCAGCGTTACCTATTTATTTATAACTGTGCTCGGATTTCATATGCTTTTTTGCATACAGTGGTTGAAATAATATTATTGGGGATATGAATGACGAGTTTGTTGCTTCACCAACATGGGAGGCAGCCACATAGAGCTGGCCCCGCGACCAGCAACTGACACTAAGGTCAACACGCACAGGCGCAGCGGCTAGCCTTGTGCTTTGTTTACGATCGAGGCGTAACATAAGATCACTGGGAATCGTACACCTTTAAAGCGAAATTTAAACTGTTGAGAATAACTGTTGAGAATAAGCTGGATTAGGGGTACCGGTATAAAAAAATCGCTCGCCTGCGTCACTTACCTTCAACATTCTGCTTCCATGATGGTTAGTTGGAGAGAAGTAACTTGAAGCCTCTTTGAGTGAAGAGTTGCGTGAAGCGAGATAATGCTTGACGCTCTCAATTAGTGTTATATCGCGCCTCGGTTTCAGAAGGAGTTTCTAAACAGCAAGTTAAAGTCTGGTGTTCTCAAGCCGCAGCTTGTCTAGCTTCCCAATCTTAATTGGATTCGTAGGACCACATAGGGCTTATTCTTTTAGCCGTTCTGGTGTATTAAAAAGACTCAACAATTTTCTAAGCATTTTTATTCATAAACAAAACGAAATCAGAATGTAATGAATATACAGCCAAAGTATAAAGCAAACTTAGTAACGTACTTTTTTCTACCACAGAATAACACGAAAATCTATCAAAAGGAGCAAAGTAATGTCGCTAAGCGCTTTAATAGACAAATAAGTAAATCTGTATATCCTATGAGAGTAAATTCAATTTTAGCTTGTATGAATAATGATAAGATTTACAGCAATTAATTCTATTATTGACGTAAGCTTTGGAAAAAAAGTCACCGAATATTAAAAAATAACAGCAACATCAGTTGATTCTTTGATATACTAAAAAACTGCTATCTCCATCTATTGATACTGTGGTGTACTACGCTGTGATGGCTAAACATCCGTTCTATTAAGCTGAGCAGACGATTTTAGGTACAAGTTTAAATTACAATATAGTTTTATTCTTGTTCCGATTTTGACAAAATAAAGCCTGTCGTTGCCACAACCTACGCTTAAGTTGCCTGTGAAAACTCCGTAGACATTCGTCTAGCACTTTTCTAGATTATCGTGCTCAAACAAGCAGAAAGACACGATGCAGTGACGCTTCCCCTACGTGTTCAAGAGAAGCCAAGCGCTGCTTTGCTGATTATCGCCAATAACTGACAAGCCGGCTAGTCCACCAATAGCTTCATGACAAGCCTGTTATACCCTAGGGCCAATAAAGTTTCA
This sequence comes from Schistocerca cancellata, assembly GCF_023864275.1. NCBI lineage: Eukaryota > Metazoa > Arthropoda > Insecta > Orthoptera > Acrididae > Schistocerca > Schistocerca cancellata. The sequence continues at coordinate 715,183,854 of NC_064630.1, forward strand.
AAAACACGACTATTAATACCGACCGTCTGCATTAAATAGAGCAGCCTTTCCTCCACCAAAACAAATCTTGCCCTGAGGAAACCCGTTGTAATAAGGGCGAAATCTTTATTTCAAGTTTATAATCAAAGTATTTTATGCTATGACGCAGAACAACACCCATTATCTTAAAAATGTATTTTAAAAATGTTGAGTATTAGCCTATCTGGATAAAAAGGAGTAGGGTTAAACGGATTTTTTTCATGGAATTGAAAACAGATATTTGCAATGCTGACTTAAGATTATCTACCGAAAATATTTTACACGGAGTTAAGTACACGTTTTTTGTTGTTGTTCCAGTTCACAAGTAATCGCTTTATGAATCCTTACAGTAGCGTGAATATTTATTCATTTTGTATGCACAGTGATATCTAAATACCTTACTGTTTACGAAGAGGCGTCCTGATATTGATCAATCGGCGCTCCTGACGGGAAACAATTTTTAAATATCATAACCCACTGAAGCAGTCGAGTGCGGCGGAAAAAGTGACTCTATTATAATGAGGGCGAGGGTCAAAGTGCAACTCGCTGGAAGGGTTCCGCTGTAGCGTGACGTACGCATGATGGAGCAGCCTCTCTTCCCCTGTGATCCGGCGTGTCGCCTCCCTGTCAAACGTGATTGACTGAAGAGCTCCGAAAGGTGCTAGCTGCTGTCAAGGCAGCAACGAAGCCGTATCCCTCCTACAAATACTCGCACTATTTTCTGGGAGGAGGGGATTAATACGTCATCATTTCCAACCATAGATTGCTCCTGCCTGGACACTTTTAAGCATAATAAAGTACTACTGTCTTCTTAATGTGTAAGTTCAATAGAAGCTAATATGTGAAGAGAGAGTTTTGATAAATAAAACAAAAACAATTTAAAGGCGGAGAGTAATTTGAATAGCAAAATGATATATTTTTTACTTGAAATAGCCAAATATCTGCGCTGTAGAAATACACTACTGGCTATTGAAATTGCTACACCACGAAGAGGACGTGCTACAGACACGACATTTAACCGACAGGAAGAAGATGCTGTGATATGTAAATGATTAGCTTTTCAGAGCATTCACACTAGGATGGCGCCGGTGGCGACACCTACAACGAGCTGGCATGAGTAAAGTTTCCAACCCATTTCTCATACACAAACAGCGTTGACCGGCGTTACCTGGTGAAACGTTGTTGTGATGCCTCGTGTAAGGAAGAGAAATGCGTTTCAGACTTTGATAAAGGTCGGATTGTAGCCTATCGCGATTGCGGTTTATCGTATCGCGACATTGCTGCTCGCGTTGGTCGAGAGCTAATGACTGATAGCAGAATATGGAATCGGTGGGTTCAGGAGGGTAATACGGAACGCCGTGCTGGATCCCAACGGCCTCGTATCGCTAGCAGTCGAGATGACCGGTATCTTATACGCATGGCTGTAACGGATCGTGCAGTCACGTCTCGATCCGGGAGTCAACAGATGGGGACGTTTGCAAGACAACAACCATCTGCACGAAAAGTTCGTCGACGTTTGCAGCAGTATTGACTATCGGCTCGGAGACCATGGCTGCGGTTACCCTTGACGCTACATCACAGACAGGAGCGCCTGCGATGGTGTACTCAACGACGAACCTGGGTGCACGAATGGCAAAACGTCTTTTTTTCGGATGTATCCAGGTTTTGTTTACAGCATCATGATGGTCGCATCTATGTTTGGCGACATCGCGGTGAACGCACATTGGAAGCGTGTATTCGTCATCGCGATACTGGCGTATCATCCGGCATGATGGTGTGGGGTGCCATTGGTTACACGTCTCGGTCACCTCTTGTTCGCATTGACGGCACTTTGAACAGTGGAAGTTACATTTCAGATGCGTTACGACCCGTGGCTCTACCCTTTATTCGATCCCTGCGAAACCCTACATTTCAGCAGTATTATGCACGACCGCATATTGCAGGTACTGTCCGGGCCTTTCTGGATACAGAAAATGTTCGACTGCTGCCCTGGCCATCACATTCTCCAGATCTCTCACCAATTGAAAACTTCTGGTCAATGGTGGCCGAGCAACTGGCTTGTCACAGTACGCCAGTCACTACTCTTTATGATCTGTGGTATCGTGTTGAAGCTGTATGGGCAGCTGTACCTGTACACGCCATCCAAGCTCTGTTTGACTCAAGGCCCAGGCGTATCAAGGCCGTTATTACGGCCAGATGTGGTTCTTCAGGGTACTGATTTCTTAGGATCAATGCACCCAAACTGCGCCAAAACGTAATCACATGTCAATTCTAGTAAAATATATTTGTCCAATGAATACCCGTTTATCATCTGCATTTATTCTTGTTGTAGCAATTTGAATGGCCAATAGTGTATGTAAGTTCCTTAGAAAAAAATGTGAAGAGAGTGTTGTGGCAAGTGGACAAAAACAATTTAAAAGCCGAGATTAATTTGAATAGCAGAATGATTTTTTTATATGAAATAGCCAAATATCTGTTCTGCAGAAATATGAGCAAGACTATTTCATGTCATAAATCTATACATACCATAAAATAAAGTCCATCGCCATGTTTTTCTGTGAATGTGTGAAGACTACACTAAGGATAGACTGATTCATGAAGAAGATTTGTGTGTATCTACAAATGGTATGAACAAGTTATCCAGCCGTAGAGAGTGCTACCAATTAGAAGACAGTAGGTCGCTTGGGATCTTGTAAGAGAAGTGTGGGAATGATGCTCTAATGAACAAAAGTTAATATTAATACACATGCAAAGTAACACAAAATCGACTGTAGTTATTATTCCTGTAGCTTCTCTACTTTATCTACCACACTAAATCACTCCTATTGTAAAAAACATGGTGCTGTGTTTTAACTGAAAATATCATGAAGATCCAACTGCGTTCGATTCCCCACCCCTGAGGTAAATACGCGCAACGGCTGGGGGATCTTGCGTTTGAGAAGTTGATGTTAAATATACAAAAGGAAAATAATCGCCACATAAATTGTCTATTAATTTCTGTTTGAAAAAATTAGAGTACTCAAATGTATTTAACCAGTACCATGGTACGTGTCATCACTTTCATGTTAACATTTCAACATTTTTTAAAATGTTCGTTCCTTAGATAAGCAGTCATCAGATAAGTAGTCTTTGGGTGCCTTCTCCAGCACATACAGCATGATTCCAAACAGCGGTCCTGACACACTTGTTCCACAATTCTTTGTTTTTAACAATTTATTAACTGATGCACTTGACGCATTAGGTTTTCTGCCACGTATATGTAGTGATTTCAGTGTCCCAGTAACCTTTTTATCCTAATGAGCGTCATAATCATCACAAATGAGAAAACAAACGTTACTTCAAAATGGAACTCTTGTTTTCTCCGTATTTCTGATTATTTCAGGACTGCGATTCATTCAGACAATGGTTCAAATAGCTCTGAGCAATATGGGACTTAACATCTGAGGTCATCTGTCCCCCAGAACGTAGAACTATTTCAACCTAACTAACCTAAAGACATCACACCTATCGATGCCCGAGGCAGGATTCGAACCTACGACCGTAGCGGTCGCGCGGTTCCAGACTGAAGCGCCTAGAGGCGCTCGGCCACACCGGCCGGCTGCGATTCATTGGCAGAACACTTAGAAGGTGCAACACATCTACTAAAGAGGCTGCTTACACCACACTTGTCCTCCCCATTTTAGAGTTGTGTTGTGCGGTGTGGGATCCGCATCATGTGGGACTAGCGGATGACATCGAAAAAGTTCAAAGAAGGACTGTTCCTTTTGTATTATCGCGAAATAAGGGAGATAGTGCCACAGACATTATGCGTTAACTGGGGTAGCAATTATTAAAACAAAGGCGTTTTTCGTAGCGACGGGATCTTCTCATGAAATTTAAATCACCAGTTTTCTCCTCCGATTGTGAAAACATTCTGTTGGCATCCACCTACATAGAGAGAAATGATCACACGATAAAATAAGTTCGAGAGTAGAACGGTAGAGACAGCTTGAAGGTGGTTCCTTGTACCCCCTTCCAGACACATAATTGTGAATAACAGTGTACTCACATAGATGTAGATTTTTCTTCTTTCCTGGCTTCTAAATAAAGCACCCTCACAGAGCAGCCCGATTCTTGCCCGTCAACTTGATAAGTTGATAATTACCATTCTTAACACTCTTCCTCAAGCCTCTTTTCCAAGGGGGGTGCGCACCTGTTCTCTTTCATCCCACCACTGTCCCACTCTCCCGTTACACACTAATACGAAAAGATTCAGTATGTTAATCACATTTTGAAATAGAAATCATGCAGTCATACAATGAATGACAGGTTTCATAACATATTCAGATGAAAGTAAATTAGTACTAATAACTGTAAGGGTAAGGCAAAATTATCCAGGTGTGCCAAACTGAAGAGCGAGAGTAACTTTCGCATGAAATGTCACTGCTAAGTATCATAATTCCATGAAATTTGGGCCATACATAGAAAGAACTGCTACAGTGCAATAAAGAAGAGATTTCGCCAATCCGGAATAAGTGCAGTTATTCTGAAAACTTAAGTTTTTAGGTTTAAAGCTCAGTTCCTCTGAAATAAATCACTGCGTAGACCAACACATAGGTGTGTCAGTTTTGTTTCGTTACTAAGAATTATGTCGCTCATGTAGCTCAAGGGAACCTCCCCATCGCATCCCCCTCAGATTTAGTTATAAGATGTGAAACGTCCCCTTTGAACAATTATACACGTGACTGGGCTTAAACTGACACACAATATTTTTTTAGCGCAACGCAATCTGACTTTCAGAAATCCCTACAAAGGAATGGCCCTGACTAACATTAACCTGTACCTTTCACAAATCACTTACCTCACAAAAATCTTCATTACTCGAACTACTGCAATACAGCGAGCGCCACTACTGCCAGCTAAATAAAAGATTCAAACTACAGAAGGCACTAACTACTGATAGGCATAGTTAGCAAATGAAAGATTTTAATAGAGAACAAACAATGTATTTACCTTAATAATCATAATATATATAGCAGTTGATGCCATCCAGTATTACAAATTTCAAAACTCCGCCATCTCTCTCCCCACATCCACCACTGCTGGCGGCTCACCTCCAACTGCGCAACGCTATGCGCTGTTAACATCCAGCACTACAATGGCAGACAACAATGCAAACTAACCACAGACTGCACACAGCACAGCCAGTGATTTTCATACAGAGCGCTACGTGGCGTTACCAATAAGAAAACATAAACAGCCTACTTACAGATGTCGCAGTGGATACGCCTTGAAAAACTGAACACAGATCAATCGAGAAAACAGGAAGAAGTTGTGTGGAACTATGAAAAAAATAAGCAAAATATACAAACTGAGTAGTCCATGCGAAAGATAGGCAACATCAAGGAGAGCGTAAGCTCGGGAGCGCTGTGGTCCAGTGGTTAGCGTGAGCAGCTGCCGAACTACAAATTATTGGTTCAAGCCTTCCCTCGAGTGAAAATTTTATTTTCTCAAAGTTATGATCTGTCCGTTCGTTCATTGACGTCTCTGTTCACTGTAATAAGCTTAGTGTCTGTGTTTTGTGACCGCACCGCAAAAGGACGTGCCTCTCCAATGGGAACTGAAAACATTTGATCGCAAGGTCATAGGTCAACCGATTCCTCCACAGGAAAACACGTTTGATATATTCTATACGACACTGGTGACGGCATGTGCGTCACATGACAGGAATATGTTGTCGACCCATCTGACTTGTACACTTGGCGAATGGGTAAAAAGATTCTTGTACCTTGCCCGATTTAGGTTTTCTTTTGGATGTGATTATAATAAATTAAATGAAATAAATTTAACTTTTCATTCGATGGAAGACTTGATCCAAGGACCTCGCGTTCTGCAGCTGCTCACGCTAACCACGGGACCACGGCGCTCCTGAGCTCACATTGTCCTTAATGTTGCTTATCTTGCGCATGGACTACTCAGTTTGTATATTTTGCTTATTTTTTTCATAGTTCCACACAACTTCTTCCTGTTTTCTCGATTGACTTGTGTTCAGTTTTTCAAGGCCTATCCACTGTGCCAACGTATAACTAAATCTGAGGGGGGTGCGATGGGGAGGTTCCCTTGTAAGTGGGATTTTGGAACCCTACATAAGCACCAAGTTCAGATATGGTTCACTCACACCTCAGCTTGGCATCACGACCTACTGAAGTAATGTGACAGTGTAGCGGGTGAATCTCTCGCAAGTATTATATTCAGGACCTTCCAACGAATTTTAACGAACACTTATGAACTTTCATACCGGTACTGAGGTCTTAGTACTGTTTCGTATATAGGAACAGGAAACGTGCCTGAACTACTGTCATGGAATCAGAAAGTAGAGAGCAATCAATAAGCGAAACGTAATCCATGTTCAGAAAGAATAAATGAAATAATTTGAGGTTCGGTTATGACTATAATTCTATCTGAGAATACTTGGTATAATACATGTATGACATGTTCAGCAGACAAGATACCACTATTTTTGATACAGCGGCCGTAAATATCATTACTTAGAGAGAGGTACCGACGTCAGCCACAACTGGGCTTCGTCAAGCCGGAAATCCGGGTTCGAGGTCCGGACGAGTACAAATTGTCAAATTTCGCCACCGAATTGTTTCACTGCTCCGTTGTGGCCGATGTCCGTACGTCCCTTAGATATTGATATCTCTGTCTGAGAAGTCAAGGGATTTGGAAGTTCAGCTGAATGTCTTGGAAAGGGACTATAAGATGGACAAAAGAAAAGTAAAAGACGGTATAGGCATACAGGCAGCCTGTTTATTAAAAATGCGTTGAATTCAGTCCGACTGCGTAACTTCAGTAGGCATCTGGAATCAAAGGAGCGTCAAGTTGATGAGGCTTACGGGTGGCATTTCGCAGAGTAGGTTTACGGAACGTTTGCTGAGATGCCAAGAAATAGTAACATTTAATTGGATAAAAGGAGTAAACCAAGAAAAAGTGCAGAAGAAGCCTTGGCTACAATATGCAGTTTCTAGTGAATGTAGGTTGTAATAATAATGCAGAGATGACGATCCTTGCAAAATTGACTATCGTGCAGAGCTGCATCAGATCAGTCGTTGGACAGAGACAACAACAACGATGTGTTCAAAAAAATGGTTCAAATGGCTCTGAGCACTATGGGAATTAATATCTGAGGTCATCAGTCCCCTAGAACTTGAAACTACTTAAACCTAACTAACTTAAGGACATCACACACATCCATGCCCAAGGCAGGATTCCAACCTGCAACCGTAGTGGTCGCTTGGTTCCAGGCTGTAGCGCATAGAACCGCTCTGCCACAGCGGACGGCAACGATGTGTCATCAACAGATGTATAAAGTATTTACATAAGAACCACACAGAGCCTTTTGTAAGCTCTGCTACGGCATTACAGCGTGTGTTTATGCCGCTGAGGATCGGATGTCCTTCACATTTCAGCCTCCTATAAATAAATCATAGAACTGGAAGATACTGAAAAACTGATACACATCGCTTCTACACAAAAATTCACACTGAGAAGCTCAAAGGCATTTAATGTATGGGATGCCTGTGTAAGATAAATCAGATTATCCTTTAACAATTTCAGTATGGAGCTCTACAACCCACTGGCACATGTATTATTCAAATATATGATTTCTTGAGTTTAAAACCGAATTTGTAGGTACATGTATTAAACAATTTTGTCAGTAAATAGTGATTATGTTGATGTAATATATGTTGATAGGACAGGAAGATTGATTTATGTCAAATCATTGTATTAAACAAGCTGGCTACGTCACGGACGTTGTTAGTGCGTAAAGGAGAAAGAATACCTTTCGTGTAAGAATAACATTTTTTGGCGCGAGTGCGTACAGATTTAGAGGTGAAGGCAGAGTAGTTGAGTGCGAAACTACGACCGCGTGGTACAGACGTATGCGTTGACGCACAAATATCAGAATCTTTTGCGTAGAAAATGTTTTAGTAACATGTAGCAAGGAAAATTCTAAGTGAGCGATCAAGTATTTGCACACAGTGTATGGTCGCAAGATGATTTTGGAAGTAATGAAGAACGTGTCTTCAACTTATTGAGGCTACTCAATAATCAAGGAGCCTTTTCCATTAACAGGTCTCATAATAAGTACTACTTTGCACCACAAGTAAATCACTGCACAGAAATATCAATCCAGTATTTTGCAGCTGTATAATGTTCATGCCAGCGTCTTAAAACATTGTGTTTAGTCGAAGAACAAACTCGTTGTCCCGAGTCGTTAAGCATCACCTGGGGCCTGTCCTTTCACCATTAATTCCAAGGAAGTTACAAGTGAAAAAAAAACAGTCAAAAAAGACAATTCTAGTTACAGTCCCTTGTCAAGAGAGTGATTATTGTGATAGAAGGCAGTAGTAACTATAGTTGTTCAGTTCGTATTGCACTACTACTGCAGACAATAAATTCAAATTAAAGAAGATTTAAAGTGAAATTCATGTTCTATGACAAAAGCCTGCTGGCTTTTATCCAGTCAAAGTAGCTTTGGAATTTTATGTTGTATTTTAGAAATGATATTTTGCGCATATCTCTATGTAACATTAGCCTGAAAAACAGTTGTTGTAATAAGTTAAACTTTTTACTGCATCTATGTGAAAAGCAGTCAAATGAAGAGTAATAAGTAAAGAATAATAACCAGTTTTTGTCACGTTTAAGTGTATTGTTAAACACACACCATTATCGTGAGTTATGTAACACAGTACACTTTTCCCTGAAGTGTTGCTAGTCATGGATTACTATTGGTGGTCATTATTGAAAGTAACTTAATTGAATTTCAGATTAACGTATTTGTGTTCATGGAACACTTGTCTTTTACACGTAAGCTAGCGCACGTGCGTTTTAACAAGATGCTGCTTTGTCTTTGCTACACGTCACTCGCGTGATCTTAAAGTCATTTTGGAGCGGCCAGTAATGTTATTCTGTAATGTAAATTTATTTGAACTAAATTATGACCTTCAAATTTAGGACTGAAAGTAGTGAGATTTTTATTTAACAATTTTTTACATTTTGTTCGTTGTTGTAAGTAGTCAGAAACACTCGTGCGATAGCCATCTGGTTGTAGCTATCTATATTCAATCGGCAGGCATTGATCTTCGGATTCGATGCCTTGTCTCCACTAACAGCGGAACATTAGATTCAAGTATCATCAATAAAACCTTACATACACGGTAGAGTATAGATTTGTTGTAACTACCGTATAGAATATCCATTTACGTAACTTCATCTGTTAGTGCAGTATGCTTGCATTCACTCGATCGTTTAAAATATCCCTGAGAGTGGAAATAGAAGGGCATGCGCAGCATTTAACGCGAGAAGGTAGACTTCGTGTTTCGGAGAGCGTAGCCCCATAGGCACAGAATATTTCATGAGGAACGCCGCGAAATAACGAACAGACCTGCTACCCGGCCGGAGATTAAAACACATAACGGCGACGGCCGCATAAAGAAAGCATTTAACTCGCTCTTGCAGACTTCAGCTGTGGCAGCTACCGCTAAAGTCGTCGCAACTCTTGCGATTGTGCCCTGCGCACGCGAGTAAGTTAAGGTCTAATTCCGGCAACGCACAACGTGTGTGGAACAGATAAGGAACACTGCAAGGCTTTTTAGAACTAAAACACTTTCACCGTTCAGTTCTAGGTGCTAACTTTTCTAATTGCTCAGGTGGACTCATCCTAGCTAGCTAGCATTTTATGAACAGCACAGCGGACTGTGTAGCGACAAACTACACTCATGTTCATAAACTAAGGATAATTGCAGAATGTGGCGCCACACAACGTGGCACTACACAAAACTGGCGCTAATAGCACAGGCACATGGGGCACATACGCGACACAGATCTGTGGGTCCACAGTATTAGTGATAAGTTGAGAAAACCGTCCCGAGACACATGTGCTACAAAACGCCACTGTTTCCTGCGCCTGTACCCCGACATCGATATGGGATATGATCACCATGCACACGTACGCAAGCCGCACAAGGGGTTGGCACGCTCTGGATCAGGTGGTCGAGCAGCTGTTTGGGTATAGCCTCCCATTCTTGCACCAGTGCTTGTCGGAGGTCCTGAAGTGTCATAGGGGATTATAGACGTGCAGCGATACGTCGACCGAGAAGATCCCAGACGTGCTCGATGGGATTTAGGTCTGGAGAACAGACAGGCCACTCCATTCGCCTGATATCTTCTGTTTCAAGGTACTCCTCCACGTTGGAACCCCGTGGGGCCGTGCGTTGTCATCCATCAGGAGGAAGGTGAGGCCCACTGCGCCCCTGAAAAGGTGAACATACTGGTGCAAAGTGACGTCCCGATACACCTTGCATGGGGGCTTAATTTAATTTTTATGAGATTATGCAAATACTGTAATTTTTACTGTCTGTCCGGTTACGCTGTCTCGTAACCGGTTGGCCCTGTGTAGTTTTAGTACGCAATCTGACTGCATAGAATAACAACAAAGAATGAAAGAAAATTTCTGTTAACACAATTAATTAATTAAGTCCCCACCAACTATAAAACCTACGAAACAACAAACACAAGTGTAGCTGTTCTGTGTGTGAAGTGTGACTCAACGTACATATCTGGCACGGTTCTTCTTCAATAAGATAAGAAATTTTAAGTACAATTTATATTGAAGTAATTAAAGAATTGAAATACAATAATTACGCAAGAAAACCAGAATTACACTCTAACACCAGAACACCAGCCAGATGCTTTGTTGACTGAACCTGTAATGACGCATTATTTAAGACATTGAAATAATAAAAAGAAAAGGGAATTTTTTTTTACCTCATATATATTGACGAAAACCACTCTGAACGTTACAATATCTCCATTCGAACAACATCTGCTGTCTAACCCATCAGAACTGCATAAAACATGGAACAAGCACTCTCCACTACGACATCTCAACAACTCTCCACTCCGACTTCACGACAAGCACTGTCCACCACCGCATCTGAACAACTACTGTCCACTACGACTTCTCGGCCAGCACTGCCCGTGGAGGAGGCTGAATAATACTCTTTGGCGCAATCTCTGGCGCTGTGGCTCAGTGTAGCCACCTTTCATATGCCCTTCCTCCACGGGCCAGAATTTGATGGTATTTTTGCCAGCATTGGTGGTGAAAATACCACCAAATTCGTCCACAAAAATACAGACAAAAATAAAAGATAATATTAATACGTAAATATCACATAATTAGATAAAATTTTGGCTTTGCACTGACCTTTCAATAACCTAATATATAAAATACAGTAAGCAATACAAATTCTTTCATACATGTGACTTTACATAATAGTTTACACAATACACAAAAAAATCAGTTTATACAAATGTTCACATAAAATGCTTTCAATGATTAAAAAAAAAAACAAGTAGTTGATAGTTCCAGCAGTAGCACCCAGCAATGGTCAACAGGTGCAAATACCAACAAGTGACATCATTTTAGTAGAAGCAGTTCCATCAGTGGCACCTAGCAATGTTGCGCAGGTGCAGACAGCAACAAGTGACATCATCTCAGTAGAATCAGTTCCATCAGTTGCACCCAGCAATGTTGAGCAGGTGCAGACACCAACAAGTGACATTATTTCAATAGATGCAGTCCATCAGTGGCACCCAGCAATGTTGAGCAGGTGCAGACACCAACAAGTGACGTTATTTCAATAGATGCAGTCCATCAGTGGCACCCAGTAATGTTGAACAGGTGCAGACACCAGTCCATAATATTCACTATCACTAATTACACTGTTCATCACAGTTTATCAGCAGAAATTAAACATGTCCTAGTGGCACCAATCACGTAGAAAAGGTGCAAGTAACAGTCCATAATATTCACTATCACTAATCACACAGTTCATCAGCAGAAATTAAACATTTTTAAGTGTCCCACATCAATGTTGAACAGGTGCAGGTGTGAACAACAGTTTGAATGCACACACAATTGCTTTTACAAAATTATTCTCAATGCTCTTACACTAAACATACAAATTATAATAAACACACAAATGATATCAGATAATTGTCATATTAACTATTACAAATGCACAAATATCAGTAAACCTATAATATTTATGGGTGTCAGTGCAAGCCACAACAAACAAGTAAAATAATATTTAGGAGGTAGGTCGGTACCAATTATTTGGGATTAGGAAAGGAAAACACACCAAACACACTCACTCATCTCTCAACCACATATTAAGTACTACTGTGTAATTGAATAGTGTTAACTGTGTAAATGCAATTCTGTCAAAATTTGATGCTCAATATGTGTATCAAGTAGTAGTGGTACACTGTATAACAGTTAATAATAGTTAGTCAACGTCATAGTCATCATGTCAAGACCAATGTGTACGGTTGCTGAACAACTGTCAGTGTGCCAAGATATGCAATTACTTCCTCTCTCCAAAAAAAAAAAACTATATACTGCTTATTGATTTAAAAAAGTGTGTGTGTAGACAATCTTCCTTCCACTTGAGTGTTCTAGTCTGCTACCTTCATCCTCCTTGTTCCATATAAACCAACAAAAAAAAATATGCTCCTCACTTACTTAACCTCTTATCCACCAAAACTCCAATAATCATTAGCATCACATAATCTTAGTACTTCAATAATACCTCTTACGTCGATACATATAAACCTTATCATCAATATCATTTACCTTACCTCTTGTCCACCAAAACTCCAATAATCATCAACTTCACACAATCTCAATACCTCAATAAAACCTCTTCAATACGTCGGTACATATAAACCTTATCACCAATATCATTTCACTTCCATAACAACTCTTTCTTCTATTCAGTCTCCTCGAACAAATACAGAAAAAAACCTAGTGCAAACTTCAATTCATCGTCCCATACAATCCAAAGACACAATGTCCACACACAACCTCTGTGTAATCCATCTGCCCCAAATCTTCTACTCATTATGAATTATAAAATACATTTTGGTTACCTTGTCCATCATTAAATAAAAGAAATGCATACATGACCTCTAACAGCCTTTAGTTTGAATAACTTTCAGTAAGTAAGTACGAGTGTGGAGTGTGAATGATCGTAATGTTTCACAGTGTGTACACCACTTCAAGAATCATGGCAAAACAGAAGCAAACACGTGGAGTATTTTTTGTGTCAAGTGTCATTTGCTATTTCAATTGCTCGCGAAGACTGCAGTGTAATAACTGTCAATGGTCTAAACCTAGTGTTGGTATGTCATGTCATTAGCTTCCTTCCTATTAGCATAAATTTATACAGCTTCCATAAAACCTCCAGCTCATGTGACTTCAATGAAGTTTCTTGTACCAACGTCGTTCGTAGAATTATAGCAGTTCATTTTCTTATCTTAAAAATATAAGGCACTGAGCGTAAGCAAAACATGCAATAGCGAGTAAATATACCAGTAGAGAATAGAATGTCAACAAGTGGATGCAGCACAATCCCTATAACGAGGCTCTGCCAAGCGAACAATTTATAATTAATACCATAGTGTAACCCAAACTCCATGTTCGTACACTGTACATCAGCATTTCTACATACCAAATTAAAGAGTAGTTATGACAACAAAGCAGAAATGTGTAAATATGCAATCCATACGCAATGCAGCAAATATATATCTTACATAATAAACAGGTCATTAGCATCATATCAACATAAGCGAATAAATGTTCATATGTAATCTTAAAAAGTAAACATGAAGGCGCAAGCAGATAAATCACAAAATGTAACCTACATACATAACCACATCAGCACAATTAATCAAATGACAATTATAATTTAAATAAATAAGCACAGCAGGCACAAAATAGAAAAATATGACATCAGAGAAAAAGCAGTGCAGCCAAGCGATGCATAATATGCACAAGTAACAACCCTGTTCATTAATCAATCATTGTCAAATCAGTTAATGTACGCAAGCACGTCGCTTCACAAGTAAATTCATAGAACATGAAATTTAGCACTAAGTATGAATCACGTAATCGGGAGCAGCAAATTACGTATAAAGTACGTACCTAAGTGGAAATATGTTACCTGAAAAATAAACTCAATTAATAGTTACCTTTTTAATTTATTAGATTCTTCTTCGAAATAACATTCTTCCTGAAAATTTCTCGATCGCAAGTCCTCTTAATGTCAGACACACACAGAATTTACATGAAGGTCTTAAATATTTTATACAACCGTATCCGGAAAAATACTGAACGTTAATAACATAATTTATCAAGTCACTATAGCTTATACTGAATTTAATCGGAGAAATTAGACTGTGTATTTGTTTACAGCTGTCAGTGCATTCGCACTGAGCGCTCGATCAGCTGTAGGCGCGGGACGTAGGAAGTAATTGTTTGCGGTCAACGACTGCCTTGTGCACCGCGCAGACTTGACTGTTGCTTTGAGTATGTGCCGCCGCCAAAACACAGCGCAGTATCCTTGTATTCTCTGCATGTTTACATGTAACTGTTGGTTTCTCAAAAGTATGTCATTCCACAAAAATTTTAACGTTCGATATGTGATGTATTCCCTTAGAGCGTCGAGATTTAAGAGTTTCTACTTCAACAGTGTTATCATGAATAATTTTGCGAACTCTATATAGACCGTTATAAAGCAGAAAAAATTTGCGACACGAGCCTTTTCCTTTGTGAGACAAACGGTGAGACTTAATTAACACCTTTTGACCAACTGACAAGGTTTTTAAACGACCAGGACGTTTAGCTGATTTCTCTCTTCTAGCAGCCGCAGATGCAATATTTTGTAGAGCCATGTTGACAACTTCAGAATGCCGCAGTTTCCGTGTAGGCGGAAAAGGAACGATTTCAGAAACGCGATTTGTCGGTGCTTTATTTTTTAATATCAATATAGGCGGTAAAGAAGTTGAATCATTAGGGAGTTCATTCAGAATGTTTTGAAAAATATGAAGATACTGATCCCAAGTTCTGTGATTCTGATGACAATAAAGACGACACATTTTAACGATTTCCTTCATCCATCTCTCAGAAGCGTTAGATTGAGGGTGAAAAAGTGAAATGAAAACTGGTTTAATCTTACGACGCCGTAGAGTACGAAGCCAAATTTTGGAACGAAACTGTGATCCATTATCTTATATAACCTTATCAACATGACCCACTTCTTTAAGAAAATGTTTGATGAAAGCGTTAGATACTGAACGAGCTGTTGCTTTGCGTAAAGGTGTAAAACACACATATTTTGATGTCAGTTCCACTGCTACGAAAATGTACGCAAAACCATTAGTAGAACGAACCACTGGACCGAACAAATCGACTGCAGCCATGTCTTTTAATTTCGCTGGAATGATAGGAAATAGCAGTGCTCTGTGAGAAATAGTTGGCGGCTTAGCCTTTTGACATAATTTGCATTTGGCAAGAACAGATCGAATACGTTTTTCCATATTACTGAAGTAGCAATTTTCTCGTAATTTAGGAAAGCATTTCCTGGGACCAAAGTGTGCATAACTGAAATATGTGTACCAAATCAATTTATTAACCCACTCATCAGGAAAACAAACTAACCAAACAGAGTTGTCTACCGATTTTTGTTTAAAAAGAATATCATTGCAAACTAAATAATACTGTCTAATCGCTACGCTTTCCTTTCTCCTCCACTTCTCCTTAATGTCCTTCCAGATTGGATCCTTATTTTGCTCCTTAGCGATGTCCTGGTGCGAAGACGAAATAAAATTCTCAAACGCTACACCTTGAATATAAATCAAACAATAATTGTTTTCCTTGCAGTTCTCTTCGGCACTTTGTTTCAAGCCCATAGGTGCACGTGATAAAGCATCAGCAATAATATTTGAAGATCCCTGTATGTAAACAATACTAAAATCAATTCCTGTAGGTACAGCGCCCATCGTGACAATCTTCCATGAGTTAATTTTGTTGACATAAGAAATTCCAGTGCTCGATGATCGGTGTAAACCTTAGTATGTCTGCCAAACAAAAATGTCCGAAATTTTGTAAAAGCCCAAACAACAGCCAAAGCTTCAAGTTCCGTAATCGAATAATTCTTTTCTGATTTAGGGAGAACACGACTTCCAAATGCAATAGTTTTCTGCACTACAACGCCGTTTTCTTCTATCTCTTGAAATAAGTGTGCGCCAAGGCCTTTGTATGATGAGTCCGTCGCCAAACAAAATTCTTTAGATAAATCCGGGTGTGAAAGAAGTGGAGCAGCAACTAAAGCATCACGAAGTTGTTCAAATTCTGACTGAGCTTCCTCATCCCAACACCAATTAGATTTCTTTCCAGATAGTTCACATAGACGATGTGTGGCCAAATCGTCCAATCTAACAAAGCGTCTAAGAAAATTACAGACACCAAGAAAACTACGAACATCACGTTTTGTGGTAGGAACAGCATAATTACGAATAGCGTCTAGTTTCTCTGGATCAGGAAGAATACCTTCTGTAGAAATAATGTGACCGAGAAATTTCACCTGAGAACGACCAAATTCAGATTTTTCCAAGTTCACTGTAATGCCAACTCTTGCAAAAATACGTAATAATGAATCCAAAATTTTGTTGTGCTCACTCCAAGAGCGTTTAGCAATAAGAATGTCGTCAACATATGAAGTAATATTGTCACGAAGATAAACAGGTAAAATTTAGTTTAAACTACGAATGAATGCTGCAGAAGATATAGTAAGTCCAAACGGTAATTTCCAAAACTGGTAACAATTACTAAAGGCTAAAAGGGTAGTGTATTTTCTACAATCAGGGTGGAGTTCTATTTGCCAAAAACTTGCGCGCATATCAATCGTGGATAAAACTTTAATTCCATGGAAATGTTGAAGAAGTTCATCTAAATTTTGTGGGCGGTCAGTTTCAGGAATGATGATATTATTTATCTGTCTGGAATCCAGAACCAAACGAATTGACCCATCCTTTTTAAGAACGACGTGTAATGGGCTGGTATAAGGACTGACTGCTGGCTCAATAATGCCCTGATCTAACATGTATTGAAATTCACTCTTAACCTTGTCTCTGTAAGCCAAAGGAATAGCTTACGTTTTCCCCCGAAATGGTGTGTGTTCTTTTACTTTAAATAAATATTGTAAGCCTTGTATAGTTCCTGTGTGATGACTAAATACTGTAGCATGTGAAGTCAAAATGTGGTGCAGCTCTTCTCTTGCAACGTCATCTGGCACTTCAGCTTTTTTAACCTTTTCATTAATTAATTCTTCGCTATAAATTATATCATCCATTGCGTCTCTGTATCTAATGTCATTGTCATGAATAAACACACTGTCGTCATAATGCTCAACGAAAACATCAGAAGTAAGAAACCTTAAACATTTTGTATCTGATTCAGATGTTGCTAAACACTCGAAAAATTTCAAACATTTCGGCATTCCGGCAACAGTCAAATTCACACTTCCTTCTTTAAAGTTCAAAATTGCTTTATGTGCGTTAAGAAACTCCATACCTAATATAATTTGTGTGTTGAGTAATGGAACAATAATAAAATTAGCAGAAAATTCGTATCCTTGACAAATGAAATTTAGGTTGGTCTGTTGTTTAACTTCCACACTTTTTCCAGAAATCGCTCCTCGAATTGTAGTTTTAGAAACAGGTAACACGGGACAAGCAATAGTTCTTATACATATACGAAAAACTGATTCACTAATGACATTCAGTGGGCTCCCAGAATCTAAAACTGCAGTGAACTTATTCTTACCCACACATACTTCAATAACAGGATGTAAAAATGCGTCTACATTATTTTCCTTTTCGTCTAACAAAATGTCTCTCATGTCTTCCAGGCGTACGTAGTGTAAAGTCGTAGTGTCATTACTTTCTGAACCGTCTATATTGCTGCCAGAAGCCGAAGCTACAAGTCATTGTCGATTGTTTGCGTCACGTCTTTGATTATTCCCGTCATTTCGCGGATCAATTTCTACGATTTGCACTTGTCTCTCTGAAGTTCTGTCACGTGGAGGGTGCCAATTAGGTCCTTCCTGTCTGTTAGATCCAAATTCTTGGTTGTGTCTGTTATTAAAATTACTATTTTCCGATCTGTCTGCATAACTACTTCTTGTGTAATTTCGACTGTCATTTCTGAAATTACTGTTAGATCTACCACCCTGGTTATTTCTGTAGTAAGAATTTCTATTATTGTATGAATAATTTCTGTCTTGATGTTACCGATTACTGTTTCCGTATGATTGATCATTCCGGTAGGAATTACCGTTATTATAATTGTCTGTGTAATTTCTGTTAGAACCTCTGTTATTGTCATGAGGCTGGTATCTATTGTCCTGTCTGTTTCGTCTGTCATTCTCAAAATGACCCGTATAACGTCCGTTCCGATCACTATCCCTTTTCTCTGAAAATCTATTGTGATTACTTTACTGAAAAAATTACAAGAAGTCCCGTCGTCGTTGTCATACTCAAGTCTTGTAGCAACGTCTTAAAAGTCTCAATGTCGTCTTTACATCTTCCAGCTAAAGCAATTTGTGTTATGGATTGTGGCAGCTTAGTTAAACAATGCGAATTAATTCAGTCGGGCTATAAGGGTTGGACAGGAATTGATTCTTTCGAATCATGTCTTCAAAGTATTCTGCCGGCGTGCGGATCTCAGACTGTTTCAAATTACGCTGCATAATAAGACTATGTTTGACTCTGTCTTGCGTGTTTTCGGACCAATATGCCGATAGAAATGCATGATAAAAGTCATTTAGATTATTACAATCTCTAATAAGTGCGCACATGCGCGTCGCCGGTTCGTTTTCCAAATATCCATACATAAATTCCAATTTGTGACTTAGTGGCCAATTTGGTGGAAGTGCGTACATAAATTGATCTAACCATGAACGTGGATGTATGTCATTCTTAGAATTGCGAAAGATCTTAAATTTCCGAACAGTTAAGAAGTGTTTATAGTCAAAGTTTACTCCTCGTGGCGACAAAGACCTACCGCGTCTGTCCCAGTCCGAATGTCGATTATTGTCAAGTTCGCGCGCCTGGCGCTCTCTTGTTGCTTCTCGTAAATGAAATAAATTACTATATTCAAAACCCGCTGCTATCGGTGATTCCAAATTTCTTCTACTGTCTTTTCCTACGATTTCGCCTTCAATTTGTTTGACTTGCTTTCGTAATGCCTCCACTTCCCTTTTAACGCGTTCATTAAATTTTCCCTGATTTTCAACATGTTTATTTATGCTCTGGTACTCTTCAGTTTCTGAAAATGGCAATGGAGCTGTATCATCTGAATCTCTGTCCCAATTTAAACTAAGATTTGTCAATTTATCTGAAATCCCCTCCACTCTTTCCGATAAGTCACCAATTTGTTCTTTCTGTTTATTTACGTCTTGCGTAAGTGTCGCGACTCGGGTTTCAGTATTAACACATTTAGTAGTTAACTGTTCATACTGTTGTGTTAGGTTATTTATTCTGTCATTTGGTACGGATTCCTCGATTCTCTCAAATATTTCTTCCTTATCGTGTGCACGTTGTAAATTTAACTCTGAAAATTTTTGTACTATCGCGCGATCTCTTTCTTCCTGTTCTCTATCCTGTTCCTTTTGTCTGATTTCTATTGAAATTAATCTTTATTGTGAGCATTCAAAATTCGTTGTACTTCTTCTCTAATTTCTTTCTTTAATTCATCTTTCATATTTTTGAAACATGTCCCTATTCGTGAGTCTAACCGTGTTTCCATTGTTTCCATCTCCGTTTTAATTGTTCCTATACCTGTTTTTAATTCAGATCGTAACTGTGATCCCACTGTTTTTAATTCAGATCCTAACTGTGATCCCAGTGAGTCTAACTGTGTTCCCATTGTTCCCATATCAGTTTTAATTGTTCCTATTTGTGTTCCCATATCTGTTTTTAGTTCAGATCGTAACTGTGATCCCACTGCTTCCATATCTGTTTTTAATTCAGATCGTAACTGTGATCCCAATGAGTCTAACCGTGTTTCCATTGTTTCCCTTTGTGAGTCTAACCGAGATCCCAAAATTAATATTGCACTCATCAACTGCTCCGTGTTAACTTGTTCAAAATTCTTTTCGCCCCTAACATTTCCCGCAAAACCAGCTTCCCTCGTCATAGCTGTAAAGCTATCTGTGTTCGATACTATTCCAGAATCTTCTGTCATTAATCTCGTATTCTGAAAATTTTTTGATTGTGAAAAATTTTGAACTGTTTCCGGACTATTTTCCCGACTTATTAAATTGTTTTCTACTTCATTATTCATCATGCCGTTGTCCTGTGTTGGCGAGTTCGCCATGTCAACAATTTCGTCATTCTGACTATCCTTCATTTTTGCCTTTTTCATCGATCGCGTAATCATTTATAAAACATACAAAACTCGCCACTATACGATAATTACACACAATGACACTTTGTCTCCAACAATACCATTCGCAGGAACTGCTTCCCGACAAACACGTTTAGCGAACAATAGAAACCTTCACAATTGCACAAAGTTGTCAAACCCGTGTACAAGACAACAAAAATTAAATTCTGCAAAAAATACCATTGGAAGAATGACAAGACAACTACAAATGTTCAATTACAAAATCTACACATGCAATATAGACTACAGTTACTAAACTACAAATTACTACAACAATACAACTGTCTACTATTTTGACAATCAGAAGAATTCCAAGGGACGATCCTGGCAGGGTCGCCACGTGCATGGAGGCTTAATTTAATTTTTATGAGATTATGCAAATAATTTTTACTCTCTGTCCGGTTATGCTGTCTCGTAACCGGTTGGCCCTGTGTAGTTTTAGTACGCAATCTGACTGCATAGAATAACAACAAAGAATGAAAGAAAATTTCGGTTAACACAATTAATTGATTAAGTCCCCAGCAATTATAAAACCTACGAAACAACAAACACAAGTGTAGCTGTTCTGTGTGTGAAGTGTGACTCAACGTACATATCTGGCACGGTTCTTCTTCAATAAGATAAGAAATTTTAAGTACAATTTATATTGAAATAATTAAAAAAATAGAAATACTATAATTACGCAAGAAAACCAGAATTACACTCTAACACAAGAACACCAGCCAGATGCTTTGTTGACTGAACCTGTAATGACGCATTATTTAAGACATTGAAATAATAGAAAGAAAAGGGAATATTTTTTTTACCTCATATATATTGACGAAAACCACTCTGAACGTTACAATATCTCCATTCGAACAACATCTGCTGTCTAGCCCATCAGAACTGCATAAAACATGGAACAAGCACTCTCCACTACGACATCTCAACAACTCTCCACTCCGACTTCACGACAAGCACTGTCCACCACCGCATCTGAACAACTACTGTCCACTACGACTTCTCGGCCAGCACTGCCCGTGGAGGAGGCTGAATAATACTCTTTGGCGCAATCTCTGGCGCTGTGGCTCAGTGTAGCCACCTTTCAACCTGACCTGTTACAGTTCCTCTGTCAAAGACATGCAGGGGTGTACATGCACCAATAATAATCCCATCCCACACCATCAAACCACGAACCCTGTACAGGTCCCTTTCAAGGACATTATGGGGTTGACATCTGGTTCCTGGTTCACGCCAAATGAAAATCCGGGGAGAATCACTGGCAGAGCACCTGAAGGAAAATTTGGAAAATATTTCGAGTAGATTTCACCACCATGTTATAGTTCTGGGTGGAGATTTTAATTTGCCGGGTATAGACTGGGAGACTCAAATGTTTATAACGGGTGGCAGGGACAAAGAATCCAGTGAAATATTTTTAAGTATTTTATCTGGAAACTACCTTGAGCAGTTAAACACAGAACCGACTCGTGGCGATAACATATTAGACCTTCTGGTGACAAACAGACCCGAACTATTTGAAACAGTTAATGCAGAACAGGGAATGAGCGATCATAAAGCGGTTACTGCATCGATGATTTCAGCCGTAAATAGAGATATTAAAAAAGGTAGGAAAATTTTTCTGCTTAGCAAAAGTGACAAAAAGCAGATTTCAGAGCACTTGACGGATCAACACAAAAGTTTTGTCTCAAGTACAGATAGTGTTGATGATCAGTGGAAAAAGTTCAAAACCATCGTACAATATGCATTAGATGAGTACGTGCCAAGCAAGATCGTAAGAGATGAAAAAGAGCCACCGTGGTACAACAACCGAGCTAGAAAACTGCTGCGGAAGCAAGGGGAACTTCACAGCAAACATAAATATAGCCAAATCTCTGGAGACAAACAAAAATTACGCGAAGCGAAATGTAGGGTGAGGAGAGCTATGCGAGAGGCGTTCAATGAATTCGAAAGTAAAGTTCTATGTACTGAGTAGGCAGAAAATCCTAAGCAATTTTGGTCTTATGCCAAAGCGGTAGGTGGATCAAAACAAAATGTCCAGACACTCTGTGACCAAAATGGTACTGAAACGGAGGATGCCAGACTAAAAGCCGAAATACTAACTATTAAAATCGCTCAAAAGAGGAAAGGCCGCTGCACCTGATGAGATACCAGTTCGATTTTACTCAGAGTATGCTAAGGAACTTGCCCCCCTTCTTGCAGAAGTGTACCGTAGGTGTCTAGAAGAGCGTAGCGTTCCAAAGGATTGGAAAAGGGCACAGGTCATCCCAGTTTTCAAGAAGGGACGATCAACAGATGTGCACAACATAGACCTGTATCTCTAACGCCGATCAGTTATAGAATTTTGGAACACGTATTATGTTCGAGTATAATGACTTTTCTGGAAACTAGGAATCTACTCTGTAGGAATCAACATGGGTTTCGAAGAAGACGATCGTGTGAAACCCAGCTCGCGCTATTCGCCCGCGAGCCTCAGAGGGCCATAGACACTGGTTCCCAGGTAGATGTCGTGTTTCTTGACTTCCGCAAGGCGTTCGATACTCTTTCCCCACAGTCGTTTAATGAACAAAGTAAGAGCATATGGACTATCAGACCTATTGTGTGATTGGATTGAAGAGTTCCTAGATAACAGAACGCAGCATGTCATTCTCAATGGAGAGAAGTCTTCCGAAGTAAGAGTGATTTCAGGTGTGCCGCAGGGGAGTGTCGTAGGACCGTTGCTATTCACAATATACGTAAATGACCTTGTGGATAGCATCGGAAGTTCACTGAGGCTTTTTGCGGATGATGCTGTGGTACATCGGGAGGTTGTAACAATGGAGAATTGTATACATAGAAAGAAAGGTCCCTTATCATTTAGCTACAATATAGCAGGTCAGCAACTGGAAGCAGTTAATTCCATTAATTATCTGGGAGTACGCATTAGGAGTGATTTAAAATGGAATGATCATATAAAGTTGATCGTCAGTAAAGCAAGTGCCAGACTGAGATACATTGGAAGAATCCTAAGGAAATGCAATCCGAAAACAAAGGAAGTAGGTTACAGTACACTTGTTCGCCCACTGCTTGAATACTGCTCACCAGTGTGAGATCCGTACCAGATAGGGTTGATAGAAGAGATAGAGAAGATCCAACGAAGAGCAGTGCGCTTCGTTACAGGATCATTTAGTAATCGCGAAAGCCTTACGGAGGTGATAGATAAACCCCAGTGGAAGACTCTGCAGGAGAGACGCTCAGTAGCTCGGCACGGGCTTTTGTTGAAGTTTCTAGAACATACCTTCACCGAGGAGTCAAGCAGTATATTGCTCCCTCCTACGTATATCTCGCGAAGAGACCATGAAGATAAAATCAGAGAGATTAGAGCCCCCACAGAGGCATACCGACAATCCTTCTTTCCACGAACAATACGAGACTGGAATAGAAGGGAGAACGGATAGAGGTACTAAAGATACCCTCCGCCACACACCGTCAGGTGGATTGCGGAGTATGGATGTAGATGTAGACTATACCTGGACTCGTCCGTGAACATAACATAATTATTTGGAAACTGTGGACTGTGTATCTGCAGAAAACTGGTCCAGTGGCTGCGATGAGGTCCCGAGCAAGGCTATCTGCAAGTACCGTGGCCGTCTGCGGGCACTGATAGTGAGACATTGGCCTTCTTGTGGCGTTGTATACTGTGGACGTCCCGCACTGTAGCGCCTGGACACGTTTTCTGTCTGCTGGAATCGTTGCCATAATCGTGAGATCACACTTTGGGGCACACGGAGGGCCCATGCTACGACCTGCTGTGTTTGACCAGCCTCCAGTCGTCCCAGTATTTTACCCTTCACAACGTCATCTTTATGTGTTCTTTGAGCAATTTGCAACACACAATCACCATTAGCACCTCTGAAAACGTGTGCACACTTACTCGCTACACCAACTCACCTCTGTCTATATAGACTGCTGCCAGCGTCACCGTGCGACGACCGCAGGTCAAATGAACCGCATGGTCGTACCCCGAGTTGATGTAAACCCGCAAACCGCCCACCAGAGGGTTGTTTCACCATGTATCGGCATGATCCTTAATTTACGAGCATGAGTGTACATAGAATGAAATACGGGAAGCCGTCCTCAATTGTTCTAACAATATTGTAACTTTTTTCGAAGATTTGGATATACTTAGTATGCAGAAGATTCGCCACGATAAGAATAGTACAAGATGACATCAAATCCCCCCAAAACTAGGATGACATAACAAAAAATTGAAAGACACAGTCACTCCATTCACCATGCAATTGTTTTCTACTTTTGCACTGATTGTCTTTCAGCGCTAAATTTTAAATTGTAACAACGACCATATGATCATTTCATCTTTTCTGAATGACTTCCTCATTGGTAAAGTAATACATGGAAGATAATCAGTATGGCAGCAATGACGATGTTTTGCCAAATAAACTCTTGCCACACCATCTAATTTACCCGAGATATAACATCTTCACTTCCTATTGGAGGACACAAATCTAAAATGAAACTGTGTCATTGTTTTTTTCATGACCTTGGACTAGTAACACATCAATAGGAGGAAAGTGTACAGTGAAACAATGGGTGACGATTCACCAAATTACTTGGAAACAACAGTATAATAATTTCCTCAATATTTTGAATACTTCTGATACACACGGACTATCCGATTTTTCTGGATCTCACAGATAGCGTGTAGAATGTAATACAACACATATTTTACTAAATTACTCCACTTTATTATAGATCAAGATGGCTGGAGCGTTATTCAAATGGTTCTGAGCACTATGGGACTTTACTTCTGAGGTCATTAGTCCCTTAGAACTTAGAACTACTTAAACCTAACTAACCTAAGGACATCACACACATCCATGCCCGAGGCAGGATTCGAACCTGCGACCATAGCGGTCGCGTGGTTTCATACTGTAGCGCCTAAAACCGCTCGGCCACCCCAGCCGGCGGAGCGTTATTGATCCTGTACATGTGAAGGTGACGTTACTGAGCAGTTGGCTGCGAAGAGGGTAGAAAGAACCAATTCCTTTGTCGTCGTGGAATCATAAACTCACTAGTGACAACAACTTGTTTACTCGGCATATACTGTGTGAATTAATTGATATAAATTATTAAAATAATACAATCTATACCTTAATATAATATTTTATTAATATAAAAACCACTGTAATGCAATATTAACTATAAAGGCACATTTGCATGCCGAGCGTGAGTTTCCTCGGAAATGCGAAATATTAATTAAATAAATAATCAGTGACAAATAAATAAAGCCTATGGCACACAACTGCAGCGCTGTGTCGCTGATAAAACAAAAGCACAATTACGTTACTCTTATGTTTGATTAAGAAAGGAGAGAGCTCTGGTAGAAGTGGTGCGAGAAGCACGTATTTTATTCTATTGTCTGGCACACCGCCATATTTCATGTTATAGAAGAATACTGCGAGTTGCAACCAGACTAGGCACTCGATTCTGTAAAGAATTTATATTTATAAAAGTAAGTAGGATTATGAACTGTAGGCTTATTCATTGAATATATCTGATTTAACTAACTGTGTAACTTTCTTATGTTTAGTAGACAATCACCTCTGTACGACGTATTGGCATGGCTGGCAAATTATTGAAATATTGAGATTTAGATTATGAGTCCGCACCTACCGCAGCAGTCTTTGGAAACGATTTATTTACGAAGTCCGATTATTTCAGTTTTATTTCACAGTCAACTACGAGTAACATTGCCTTTATGAGAAAGCCATTGTCAAGCGTCTGATACCGAACAATTAAACGTCCACGTTCCAGATAAGCAAATATTTATTACAATCACAATCACCATCATACAGATAGAATAATTAATATTTAAATAATATTTTTTATTTTATTTATTTTATATTGGCGACTGCGTGTCGGACTTGTTATTTTGTCATTTGTTACATTGTTCTCTTTGTTTCATGTGAAAAATCAACTTTCTGGACCTGGACGTGAATGTATGAGAGATAACAAAAAAAAAAATCTGAAGATATTTTCCAATTCTAAAATTTTGCGGGAAGACGCAATGAAACTTCCAGCAAAATAAGGTAAGACGCAGCATCTTTGCATTAGTAGGCTTGACCAGACGTATAATTCAGTGTATTAGCTTTTCAGTAGATTCTGTAGTGTTTCTTTCGTGCATAACAGTTTTCAGTGATAAATTTCATTCTCAGTACTTTTCGTTAAACAATAACGTATGCAACAATACCAATACACGAGTGTACAATATGGCCGACTTCTGTACGATACGTAGTAACATGGACAGCAGCCATTACCAATAATCTCAAATTCAGTTTATATTTTTAAATTAACAGACAGCCATTGTTGCTACGAGCGATTCATGCTCAACTGCATTTTATTTTAAAATCAGTGTCAAATATTTTCTTGAAACATATATCACGTGTGGCATGGTAATAACTAGAAATCAATACGCAAAAATGGAACAGCAAAGACGTACTATTCAGACGCAATCCGACTCGGACGAGAGACAAATGTTAGAAAATGACTTTACGACAGCAACCGGTAGTGACGATTTATCAAACATTGACGCAAGTGTTGACGGAAATTTTGGCAATAGGCCGTCCACTACAAAAATTTCAAAGTCTCAGTCAGAGCCCATGTTGATGCATGACGTCACGTCTAATGACGCGACGGGGGCACAGACCTTGCAAACAGTAAACATTGCCGACATGTTACAAATGCTAATGAAACAAAACGCCGAAAACATGGCAGCCTTACAGACACAAAATGACGCAATTAAATCTGACCTCATAGCACTCAAGACAGGTAATGACACTTTATGTAAACGTGTGGAACTTATAGAGGCCACACTGACCAAACAGATGACTGAACTCAGTACTAAATTTTCCCAGCTTAATACGAGACAAGAAAAGACTACAACTGACGTAGCACTTTTACAGACACAAGTAAAAAACCTTAATGTCACGTGTGAAGTTCTTACTGAACAAATTCAAACATATCCTTCAGTACATGACAACCTTGAAAAACGAATTACTGACGTACAGAATAAATTTGACAATGTTGAACAACACCTGACTGACATGTTACAATCTGATGCCACAGCTCATTTTCAAAATATTAATAAAGAATTTCATGATTGGGTAGTGAACAAAGACAAACATTTTGATAGATGCTTACGTGAAAATTTGCCAACAATTGTGCACGACTCCGTAGCGCAATACATTACTAATAACAAACAGCTGATCAGTGACGCAGTACAATCCGTCACTGCACCCATGAGACAATTCACCGATCGACCACAGTCAGAATGTAACGAAAATATCAGTCAAAATGCACAGTTCAGGAACCAATATACATTCGAGTATGACACACACATACCGCACACGACAAACACACAAGAACAAAACACACCACGACTACAACACATACCACGATGTGCAAACACAAACACAAGCTATTATCATGGTAAACCACAGCAACATTATCGTAATTACTCGCCAGCTGAACATACCAGTAATTACAGTGGAATAAATCCATATCACAATGCGAAGGAAGAAGAAAGCTTAATGAAACACAGGCAATTTCAGATTTTTATCCCAGAAAAACGAACCATTCATCCGGTGATTTTTCTTAAATCTTTTAGTAACGCATTTCCACGCACTTGGAGTGACCGGAAAAAGATTTCATATATTGTCGGTTACATCCAAGGCGATGCAGTTGTCTGGGCATACAGTCAAGCTGACGTATGTACCACGTACAGTGAGTTTGAGCGTGCTTTTCTGAACAAATTCTGGTCGCAATCCGTCCAGGAGCGACTCAGAAGACAAATTTTAGAACCTGAAACTTTTAACAGTGAAAATGGCAACTTACGCAGATATTTTGAAAAATACTTGAACATGGGACACTTTTTAGACGAACCAGTCGCAACGCGTGATATACTCCGTGCGTTGAAGGCCAAATTGCCTTTCAACATTAAAGAAAAACTCCTACATATCCCGAATGACGATTCAGATTATTTTTTAACAGCCTTAGATTCGGTTGACAAGTTATTTGAAGATCAGCGCTTCGCGCGGCAAAACAGCAGCCACAATGTTTACACAAGTGGTATGCAAAACATGCAGGCTTGCCAACTCAATTCTGGCGCGCCCACAGTTGGATACGCGGTACAGCAAAAACAGCAAACTCAGATGCCGTTTCAATACGAAAATCAAAATCAACACGCGTATTCCAATACAAACAATAGTTACAACAGTAATAACACTTCATGCGGCAATCCATACAAAAGGCACCGCGGTAATAACTACAACGGTAACAACGGATACAAAGGCAACAACAAAAACACAAACAGAAATAGAAATAATAATAACTACGAGCCAAGACAGCATCAAGGTTGGACTCGTAACGATCAGTACTTCCATTCAAACTCTGCTTTACCACAGCATCCACCAGGATAAAATTGGAGCATACCTTACGACCGACAGGTAAGTTATAATGCGCAACAGCAACAACAACCGCAAAAGTTTGGAGATCATAATAGGCAATATCCGAATGTGAATATAATAGAAATGACACCTGATGCACAACATCAATCTGTGTCAGTACCTAGTACAAATGCTAATCCGACAAACTAGAAACAGTCACTTCTATGCCGCAGGTCGTGGCTGAAGAATTCTTGCGGGGCGACTGCAATGTTAATCAGTTATTTGACACCACACTTGAACAACAGAATAATGATATGCCGAATAATTCTAAACAAAAATTACCTGTTTTATTTATAAGATACAACCACAATGAGAATATATCAGATGAACTTTTACAAGACAGTACACAATGTCGTTCAAACACAAATGAAATTGTTTTAGCATCTACTACTGGTGTAGTAGGTGGAATTCCAACTACTATTATCCTAGATACAGGTGCAGCTGTGAGCGTTTTGTCTTTTAATTTCTATAAAAAGATGTGTGAATTGGAACCTGTGCCTGAGTTTCCTGCCCAAAACTGTAAAATAACTACTGCACTAGGTAATAAGTCATGTAGGGTTACGAAGCAAGTTTTTGTAAACGTTAAAATAGGTAATGGAACCGTACAATGGCCATTCCTGGTTGTACAAAACCTTGTGACAAATTGCATATTAGGAATAGATATTATGAGCGAGAAGGACTCTATTATAGACTTCTCCAAAGGTAAATGTATTTTAAATGATAAAGGCAGTGTAATTATTATTGATTTGGACAGGAGAACTCAAAAGCATGACAAACACTGTACAGGGTACAAGGTTCAGTTAGTACTTGACAATGACATTCAAGATATGCAAACACACTCATCTGACACAGAGCTAATGGACTTGAAAACATTGCTTGATCATAAGATAAGTGAAGCTACAGCTCTCAGTGTACATGAACGTATAAAACTACAGGAAGTGTTATCCAAATATTTACAAGTTTTTACCAAACGATTAGGTGTTATCAACACATATGTATACAAGATTGAAGTTAAGCCTCACAAGATCTTCTACCACAAGACATATAACGTACCGTTATCTCAACGACCTGCTGTGTGGCAAGAATTAAAACAAATGTTAGACTGGTAGGTCATTGAACCATCCACCTCACCTTATTGTAGTTCTCTACTTGTTGTCAAGAAATCAAATGGAAGCATTAGGTTAGTGTTAGACGCACGAGCAATTAATGAAATAATTTTACCGGTTCACACAAAACCCGAAAATTTAGAAGAGCAATTACAGAAATTTCTAGATGCAAAATATTTTTCCACAATAGATCTCGCTAATTCGTTTTGGCAGGTGGGTATCACTCCTGATTCACGGAAATATACTGCATTTATGTTCGGGGGGCGAACCTATCAGTTTTGTGTTCTACCTTTCGGACTGAATGTCAGCTCTGGGGTATTCATTACAGCCCTGGATACCGTGCTTGGCGACGATTTAGTTGAGACAGTCACACACTATGTAGATGATATACTGATAGCTACACAGTCTTGGAAGGAACACGTTGGCACACTTCAAAGAATTTTAGAAAAATACGCACACCGAGATCTTAGAGCATTTCATGCTGAATAATGTCAAAGTCATACCCATCAAAATATTGCTAAGCAACTCGAAAAACTCTGTTGTTACAACACAGATAATAAGTAGTGTAGAAATTTTCATTTCAGCGTTCCAGAGTCGCAGTTGAAGACAGAAGAACTCTTCTTTCAGCGCGCGCCACCACCTGGAAGACGGAATATCAAAATAAAATTTATGATTACGTAGCAGTGAATGATATATTAATTTTTCACGGAACATTTGTTATTGTAGGTACCACTGACTTGGTATGACACCTGACGAACCGGCAGACATCATCTGTGAAGCGATCTTTTACTTTGAGAAATAGATTAGACGCACATCTCTCAACACGAAAAGCATCTATCAGTAGTCAAGGCCACACAGACACTCTACACACACGCACAAAACGCGAGGAATCGAACATTTTTTCTCTCTTACTATTTTGAATATTTATTGAGTAGTGAAAACGCCTTGTCTTGCCTACTGATGTAATGAATGTTGTGTCTAACCTATCTTAATTTCAGATGACATCACGTGACACAATGTAATAACCTATAGCTATGTAATGATGATGCAAACATGTTTATGTGCAACTGTATTATGTTTATGCTAAGAAAATATGTGACGTGTGTATGTATAATTACTTATTTTTTTAACTGATGTATCATGTAACTGTTACTATGTAAAAAAATTTGAACAAAACGAGTGCCAAAAAGACATTGCATAGTGAACCTCTGATCACGGACATTAACGAACATTACTAACTCTGCAACTACGCAGAAACCAATGTAAAAAAAAAACGGTTAATGCCATTCATTATGCAGCGTATTTATGTAAACGCGATGAATGATTTCTTTGATTAATAACTACGAACATTTAGGTGAGCTATATTCAGCAAAAAAACTGAAAATGTGAAGTGCATAATTCGTGCATCGTCTAGTGACATTACTACAGTACCTGACTTCAAGATGTTAACTGGATTAAATGGACACAAAGTGCCTGTCCAGAAAACAACACGACGGGTGGAAGAATTTTGGTTGGAACTTCAGGGAATGAAATGTTCTCGAAATGTGACGGACACTCTTACCTGGACTGTCCAAGGATCGACGCCAGCTATGTGCCGTCCGAGGTTCTGCAAACAAGCTTCCACGGAATGTAAAAAAAAACGAACTGCACGTGGACCAATTACTCGACGGGTCACGTCTGATCTGTAATGAGCAATGCCTTTAGTCACAACGAACTGCATCACAACGACTATAATGGAAATGGGAAATGGACACGCTTATGTATTAATCACGTTGTTATACAACGATGTTACTGTGATCAAAAAAAAAAAAAAAAAAACTTTACCACGACGATACTAACCTATAAAAAAAATTATTGTGCAGCAGATGAATATGAACTGTAATAACGACACGATGTGTATAGGTCAACGCACCTGAAACATACGGACATTTTTCTTTGAAGTATTTCAAAACAATACTATGTAACTAAGAACATTCAACAATCTAAGTTGTATTGTGTTATAACAAATATTGTAAATTTAAAACTAAGTTACCTGTCATAGAATGTAGTCTTCATATGTTATCTTGGTTGAATATTTTCTTTGTGCAACGACTGAGAAACGCGCGCACACGAACAATATGAACTGAAATTCTGTGCCGCGTGATCTAACTGTACGATATAACGGCAGTGCCGGAGTCACACAGACGCTTCTGCGCATGCACACACTCTATCTGCCAACATAAGAACTTTTACGGCGCACCCGCGTCATTCAAATTTTGTATATAATGTGTATAATGTAAGTCATGTAAATAGTTGTAGATAACTTAGATTTTCTTGTGCCTTTAGGTGAATTGCTCGCCTGCAGGTGTGTCCTTTCGCCTCGCAATTCAGGGGGCAATATAAAGGCACATTTGCATGCCGAGCGTGAGTTTCCTCGGAAACGCGAAATATTAATTAAATAAATAATCAGTGACAAATAAATAAAGCCTATGGCACACAACTGCAGCGCTGTGTCGCTGATAAAACAAAAGCACAATTACGTTACTCTTATGTTTGATTAAGAAAGGAGAGAGCTCTGGTAGAAGTGGTGCGAGAAGCACGTATTTTATTCTATTGTCTGGCACACCGCCATATTTCATGTTATAGAAGAATACTGCGAGTTGCAACCAGACTAGGCACTCGATTCTGTAAAGAATTTATATTTATAAAAGTAAGTAGGATTATGAACTGTATGATTAGTAGACAATCACCTCTGTACGACGTATTGGCATGGCTGGCAAATTATTGAAATATTGAGATTTAGATTATGAGTCCGCACCTACCGCAGCAGTCTTTGGAAACGATTTATTTACGAAGTCCGATTATTTCAGTTTTATTTCACGGTCAACTACGAGTAACATTGCCTTTATGAGAAAGCCATTGTCATGCGTCTGATACCGAATAATTAAACGTCCACGTTCCAGATAAGCAAATATTTATTACAATCACAATCACCATCATACAGATAGAATAATTAATATTTAAATAATATTTTTTATTTTATTTATTTTATATAACTACACTCACAAAATATGTGGATAATTATATTGTTATAATTAGCTACAGTGGTATGTTGAGGTCTTCATTACAAAGGATTCAGAAAGAAAGAAAATGGCGTCCCTTTAAGCTACACCTACATCAATACATATATGGAAACGATTTCCATCTCGTAAATAAAGTACTCGCAAATCAGATCATGGGGAGATGAATGCTATTTCGCCTATGACGTCACTGTCAATAGACAAAATCTACATTACTGGGCTCCTGCAAATCCGCACTGGTTTCGACCACATCACATGCAAACGCATTGGGGAGTTAACGTATAGTGCGGCGTTCTGTGAGACTGCATTACGGACCAGTTTCTTTGGCTCCCAGTCTAGCTGGTCGGCTGTATTTGCAATTCCTAGAGAATGTGCTGAATCTTGGTCATCTCCTAAACGAGTTCAGTTAGCTGTGAGGCATTGGTTTCAGCACGATGTTGCACAACCCAATTATTGTAGAGTGGTTAGTGAGTATCTCAACAACGCATCCCCAAACGGTGAATAGTTAGAGGTTGTTGCATTGGATGGGCAGTGAGATCGCCCGATTTAACGCGCTAGGATTTTTTCTTACGGGGTTATACCAACGCCAGGGTTTAAGAAACGGAACCAGAAAATCCAGATATGTTAAAAGAGCAAATAGTCATTCTTGCGCTTCAGTATCTGCAGAAAGAGGTGTCCATACTAATACAGGGAATGGTGAACGAAGAAAAGAAAATGCAACGAAACACAGTGGTGAGACTGTTGTTATGTCATCTACAGACGATGCGGAACATTCCCAAAACACCCCAGACGTGTTCCCCAATGGAGTGGAAGAAGAATAGCAAGAGGATAGTATGCAGCACGGAAGGGAAAAGATGCTGCAAAGGCTGGGGCCCGCGTGGGAGACAAGCACGAACCCACCAAAGACCGGAGAGCCCCCTGAAGGATGGAGTGTCTATTGCATACAGCCATTGTATACAGTACTCTAGCGGTGCGGAATCACGTTGGTCAGCTGCGCTCAACAACTGACATCGCGGCAGCATGGGATGTTGATAAGGACGCCAGGCTGGTGGAGCAGCCACACCAAAGGAACGGTGTCACCTAGAGTACTGCATCTCCTGCTGAGTAGCTTCCTGGGTAGCGTTCGTTTCCGTCGTTTGCCATGAACGCGCAAGCACATGCTTCCCAGTTCCCTCACTCGCAGTATCACGCGGCGCTCGCTCATCGAGAGCTGGCCAAGTCCACACGGCTGAGCAAACATAGACTCTACATAGCGTCGTCACAAATTAGTGGCACTAATGGACGAGGAAGCTGCTCGAATGTATTTAGCACTGTTATTCCTTTGTAGCTGTCCATTTTCCATGTTTTTTATGGATCACGTATGTGCTGTGTGCATGAAATTCACCAGATATTACCATAGCGAATAAAGACACTTTTAATAATGTATAACGAAAATGAAAGTGATAATCGAATACTGAATATTACTGAAGATCATTCTGTTAGTTGCGGAACTGCTGACTTAATAGCTGACTAAATAATGCTCATTTTCGGTCTCCTGCTAAAACCACACTGACATTGAGACTTATTTTCTTAATCTTCTGCACACTGTTTGCTTCGATGTAACACATGCAATGGATGCTACCACATCAGATGCCAGTTGCCGTGCAGTACTAAGGCGGTAGCGTCGTACCCTTACAGCCAAATAACGGTTCTCTCTTCCGATGTCACATCTGATCGGCCCTACCCTGGTTTTAAGGATACAGTTTCGGTCTCTATAAAATGTCGCCACATTCGCTAAATGCAACACAGAGAGAAGCAATATGAAAAAGTTTCTGGAAGCGACCATTTAGGCGTATTTTATTACGCAAACAAATAGGTATATACCGTATTATTATTATTATTAATATTGTTATTAGTAGTAGTAGTAGTAGTAGTAGTAGAAGTAGTAATATTAATATTACAGTTATTAATACATTATAAGAGCTTGTTTTTCATTGTAGCAGTTGTTGTCATTCATTGTGTTTAAATGATAATGTCCAAAATCACATTTTACCTTGATCACCCTTTAAGAAGTCCACCCCTACAGCTCATCACTTCCTCACAATAATTGAAGTGCTCGGCTTAAACAGGTTTCATTATATTTAAATGTAAGCTATTGTGCTAACGGCTAGGAACATATATAAAAACGTATAAAATAGGACCTCGGTACATACAGAAGATACGTGTAATACATTTGAAAAAAAATGGCACATAGTTTTAATTTATAAAATGAAGGACAAATTTTCACATTTTATAAGAGATGATATGCAGTAGAAATAAGTGTCAGTTTTTAATGCAAGTTGATCATTCAACAAATTCTTTGGATTTAGGAGGGAATGCTTATATATTTCAAATCCTTTTTAAAGGTTTATTTTGTAGTCCTTGACTATATACACTGAAGAGCCAAAGAAACAGATACACCTGCTTAATTTCGTGTAGGGCCCCAGCGAGCAGGCAGAAGTGCCGCAAACTACGTGGCATAGACTCGACCAATGTCTGAAGTAGTAGTGGAGGGAATTGACACCATGAATGCTGCAGAGCTGTCCATAAATCCGTAAGAGCACCAGGGCGAGGGAATCTCTTCTCAACAGCATGTTGCAAGGCATCCAAATATGTTCAATAATGTTCATGTCTGTGGTATTTGGTGGCCAGCGGAAGAGTGTTGCTGGAGCCACTCTCGAGCAACTCTGGTCATGTGGGGTGTCGCATTATCCTGCTGGAATTGCCGAAGTCCTTGGGAATGCACAATGAACATGAATGGAAGCAGGTGATCAGACAGGATGCTTACGTACCTGTCACCTGTCAGAGTCGTATCTAGACATATCAGGCGTCCCATATCACTCAAACTGCACATGCCCCACGCCATTACAGAGCCTCCACCATCTTGAACTATTCCCTGCTGACACGCAGGGTTCATGGATTCATGATTTTGTCTCCATACCCGTACACGTCCATCCGCTCGATAGAATTTGAAACGAGACTCGTCCGACGAGGCAACGTGCTTCCAGCCATCAACAGTTCAGTGTCGGTGTTGGCGGGCCCAGACGAGGCTAAAGCTTTGCATCGTGCAGTCGCAAAAGGGACACGAGTGGGCCATCTGCTCCGAAAGCCCAAACCGATGTTTCGTTGATTGGTTGGCACGCTGACACGAATGGTCCAGCTTTGAAATCTGCAGCAGTTTGCGGAAGAGCTATACTTCTGTCACGCTGAACGATTCTCTTCGGTCGTTGTTCGTCCCTTTCTTGTAGGACATTTTTCCAGACGCAGTTATGTCGCAGATTTGTGTTTTACCGGATTACTGATATTCATGGTACCCTCATTAAATGGTCGTACAAGAAAATCCACTATTCATCGCCACCTCCGAGGTACTGTGTTCCATCACTCGTGCAACGACTTTGACACCAGTTCGGACTCAAATCTTGATAACCTGCCATTGTAGCAGCAGTAACCGATCCAACAACTTCGCCAGACACTTATTGTCTTATACGAGGTGCATTCAAGTTCTAAGGCCTCCGATTTTTTTTTCTAATTAACTACTCACGCGAAATCGATGAAACTGGCCTTACTTCTCGACGTCATCTCCCTGCAGACGTACACATTTTTCACAACGCTGACGCCATGATTCCATGGCAGAGGCGAAGGCTTCTTTAGGAGTCTGTTTTGACCGCTGTAAAATCGCCGAGGCAATAGCAGCACGGCTGGTGAATGTGCGGCCACGGAGTGTGTCTTTCATTGTTGGAAAAAGCCAAAAGTCACTAGGAGCCAGGTCAGGTGAGTAGGGAGCATGAGGAATCACTTCAAAGTTGTTATCACGAAGAAACTGTTGCGTAACGTTAGCTCGATGTGCGGGTGCGTTGTCTTGGTGAAACAGCACACGCGCAGCCCTTCCCGGACGTTTTCGTTGCAGTGCAGGAAGGAATTTGTTCTTCAAAACATTTTCGTAGAATGCACCTGTTACCGTAGTGCCCTTTGGAACGCAATGGATAAGGATTTCGCCCTCGCTGTCCCAGAACATGGACACCATCATTTTTTCAGCACTGGCGGTTACCCGAAATTTTTTTGGTGGCGGTGAATCTGTGTGCTTCCATTGAGCTGACTGGAGCTTTGTTTCTGGATTGAAAAATGGCTTCCACGTCTCATCCATTGTCACAACCGACGAAAAGAAAGTCCCATTCATGCTGTCGTTGCGCTTCAACATTGCTTGGCAACATGCCACACGGGCAGCCATGTGGTCGTCCGTCAGCATTCGTGGCACCCACCTGGATGACACTTCGCATTTTCAGGTCGTCATGCAGGATAGTGTGCGCAGAACCCACAGAAATGCCAACTCTGGAGGCGATCTGTTCAACAGTCATTCGGCGATCCCCCAAAACAATTCTCTCCACTTTCTCGATCGTGTCGTCAGACCGGCTTGTGCGAGCCCGAAGTTGTTTCGGTTTGTTGTCACACGATGTTCTGCCTTCATTAAACTGTCGCACCCACGAACGCACTTTCGACACATCCATATCTCCATCC
Source organism: Schistocerca cancellata (assembly GCF_023864275.1). NCBI lineage: Eukaryota > Metazoa > Arthropoda > Insecta > Orthoptera > Acrididae > Schistocerca > Schistocerca cancellata. Next base: position 715,221,406 of record NC_064630.1, read on the forward strand.
CCACATGTCTCCTTCAACTGTCGATGAATTTCAATTGGATTCACACCACGAAAATTCAGAAAACGAATGATTGCACGCTGTTCAAGTAAGGAAAACGTCGCCATTTCAAGTATTTAAAACAGTTCTCATTCTCGCCGCTGGCGGTAAAATTCCATCTGCCGTACGGTGCTGCCATCTCTGGGACGTATTGATAATGAATGCGGCCTCATTTTAAAACAATGCGCATGTTTCTATCTCTTTCCAGTCCGGAGAAAAACAATCGGAGGCCTTAGAACTTGAATGCACCTCGTATAAGCGTAGCCGACCGCAGTGCCGGTTTCTGCCTGTTAACGAATCTCTGTATTTGAATACGCATGCTTATACCAGTTTCTTTGGCATTTTAGTTTACATTGATCAGCCAGAACATTATGACCACGGACCTACTATTAGTATAAACGTGTACAGGCGATAACAGCGCCAACTGACTAGGAGTACCAGCTAATCATAGACATGTAAGGAGCATACAGTACCCGTGAGCTTGCTGTCCGCATATAGAACGGGGAACGCACTTGATTTATCTGAGGTTCACCGAGGGCAGATTGTGATGGCCCGTACCCTCGGCACGAACATTTCGGAAATTGCACGACTTGTCGCGTGTTCGAGGAGCTCTAAGATGAATGTCTTTAACACGTGGCGAAACTAAGGTGAAACCACCTCCCGACGTCATGGGGTTTTGCGACCACCCCTTATTACAGGTATCGGACGTCGTAGGTTCGGCAGACTGGTAAAACAGAACAGACGGCGATCTATGGCAGACGAAACATCAGACTTCAATGTTAGGCAGAGTACAATTGTATCTGTACACATAGTGCACCGAACATTCCTAACAATGGACCTCCACAGACGACGAACCATGCTTGTGTCAACGATAACACCACGACATTGGCAACTACGACTGAAATAAGCACGGACTATCATCACTCAACGTTGACGCAGTGGCAGGGCGTTGCACGGTCTGATGAATCCTGATACCCTCTTCATCGTACCAGTGGGAAGACTTGAATCCGTCGTCTTCCAGGAGAACAGAACGTTGACAAACGTACTGCGGGACGGAGACAAGCTGGCAACGGCCCCATTAAGCTCTGGCGAACATTGCAGTGGGCATTCATGGGTCTAGTGGTGTTCGAGTAAGACACCATGGCAGCCAAGGAGTATCACACACTGGTGGCAGGCCACGTACACCCGTTCAAAAAATTGTTCAAATGGCTCTGAGCACTATGGGACTTAACTGCTGAGGTCATCAGTCCCCTAGAACTTAGAACTACTTAAACCTAACTAACCTAAGAACATCTCACACATCCATGCCCGAGGCAGGATTCGAAACTACGATCGTAGCGGTCGCGCGGTTCCAGACTGTAGCGTCTAGAACCGCTTGGCCACTCCGGCTGGCCGTACACCCATTGATGAAGATCATACTTCCCGACTAGAGCGGCGTTTCTCAGCTAGATGATGCACGATGCCGCAAGGGCAGGTGTGTGATTGAGTGGTTAGAGTACAACAGTGGCGACTTCCAATTGATGTGCTGCCCCCCCCCCCCCTCTCCCCTCCCCCCAACCCACCAGATACGAACACTGTCGAACACATCTAGGATGCCACTGAATATAGCATCAGAGCTCATCGCCCCCCTCCCGGGAATTCGGTGACTTGTATGCATAGATGTGGAGCCAGCTCCCTCCGGCGGCCTACCAAGGCCATTGCTTCCATGCCACGACGCGTCGCCGCTGTTATCCGCGCGAGAGGTGGATATACCGGCAATTGGGTAGGCGGTCACACTGTTCTGGCTGATCAGGGTATACTACAGTTGCTTAAAATTATTGCAACGAAAAAAATAATAAATCTAAGAATATAGTAAATAAAATAATTTAACGTTCGAACGACTCGAGCATAAGGAGAAAGTAAATATACAGTGCTCTTCTTTGACATTCAGATTTGATTTATGTCAAGTTTGTTTGTGTGGCCATCCTCCGCAGCAAGCATATAATTACTTGTTTCGTAAATAAAACTGCCTTTCCCTGCTGCTAGTTACTTTATTTATCCCTCATGCCTCTAGGCTTCTCCTATTCTAAGGCATCGTCAGTGGGATCTATAACGATATAGTTTTGTTAGTTTTACATTATTAAACAGTTCACTTCGCGAGTTTTTTGTAATAAAAAAGTAATTACTTACGATTTGCTGATCTGCGTTTCCTCACATCTGGCCTCGAGGCCGCACTACCACTTTTATCACTACCATATAATCACATCTTTGTGTTCTCGCCTTCCACACACTGTTCACCATATTTTTCAGTATTTTTTCTGGTAGACAATTGTTCTTTTGTCACTCGATACAAATATTTCGTCGTACACTGTTTTTCACAACGTAAATATTGCGACTCCATTGCGTGTTTCATCTTCTTTGGTATGTTTACCTATTTCTTGCCGACCTAATTAAATATATGTTCGAAACTAACTTCTATTTATGATGGATATACCATGTGTGTGTATGAGTGAGCGGGGGGGTGGGGGGTGTACTAGCTGTTAGCGAGTACTTGAAAATTTTGGTGACAGCTGATTTGACTTTTCGTTTCAATAGTCTGTGGAGGGGTTCATGCATTAGTGAGTGTAAAGATTTTGGGTTCTATTATTGTTATATCGGACAGTATTATTATATTAATAATGTTTGCGAACGTTGTTCTATAATTTAATCTATTAGTGTAAATAATGAATGAAAACAACTCGTCGGTTCTATCCCCCACCCCGTCTCTTTCACGCATACACACACACGGTATAAACATCATAAATAGAAGTTAGTGTCGAACATATATTTAGTTAGGTTGGCAACAAATAGGTAAACATACCAAAGAACATAAAACACGTAATGGAGTCGCAATATTTGCGTTGTGAAAAACAGCGTACGACGAAATAGTTGTATCGAGTGACAAGAGGACAATAGTCTACCAGAAAAAAGAATGAGAAATATGGTGAACAGTGTGTGGAAGGCGAGAACACAAAGATCTAATTATATGGTAGCGATAAAAGTGGTAGTGCGACCTCCAGACCAGATGTGAGGAAACGCAGATTAGCAAATCGTAAGTAATTACTTTTTTATTACAAAAAAATCGCGAAGTGAACTGTTTAATAATGTAAAACTAACAAAACTATACCGTTATAGATCCCACTGACGATGCCTTAGAATAGGAGAAGCCTAAAGGCGTAAGGGATAAATAAAGTAACTAGCAGCAGGAAAAGGCAGTTTTATTTACAAAACAAGCATTGATTTATGTCATTTACATAAGCAATTGTCGGTCTTCATAAGTCTATTATTCACCAAATAAGAATTAGTAGTCTTTCGCTGGCTGAAAACTATTCCAGATTGCATTTACATTTTTGCATAAAGACATATGTATCTTTTGTCTTCCACTTGGAAGTTGAAAGTAAGAGATACGGCTGTATGACGATAGCAACAGAAATTGAATAGACGGTCATTATCTCGTGTGAAATATTTAGCAACTCTTGTAATACAGTGAAAGCTGTAATACTAACGTAGTAACATTTCATTTGGTTTATGATTATTCACTTATTCAATAACGAACAAATATTTCACCGTTTATTTTCTGTTTAGTTAATCAGAGAGGTATACACAGATCACGATAGTATGCAGTGCCCTAGGAAAATACTATTACAGCAAGAATGTTCCCCTTCCAGTTCCCGGAAAGGGAGCTAAATCGATAATTCCTGTTTTTCCTGTGGATAAATAAAACCGTAGACCATCAAACGATGACACATCGGGCTTCCGTGTGTGGTGAAAAAGAGAGCGCGAACCTCTGGACAATTTGCTTCCGGCCAGTGTACGCGATCTTCAGTGACAGCGAATAAATTTTCGAGCGGCCGGTCAGTAGTATTGGCACAGCGGAACGCGAGCCATCACGTGAACACACGGTCTGTTTGCGGTCGATAGACGGCAGACAATAGAGCGGCGGTCTGGCGATCACCTGTCGCTGTTCAATTACTAAAGGCTGGCCTCACAGCGGCTGCAGAAGAATAAGCCGACGCTGCCACACGATGGCAATCCGATCTTGCGAATTTCATTCGTCAGACGCATTTTAAAACAACGCTCTGCTTTTTATACATTCAGTGAGATATGTCTCCACAATCTCACTGGCGGAAAAAAACTATCGCAACATCAAGACGGAGTCGTGCAACACAAACCCAAGTTTTCAGGCGTAGCCGGCCGGGGTGGCCGAGCGGTTCTAGGCGCTACAGTCTGGAACCGCGCGACCGCTACGGTCGCAGGTTCGAATCCTGCCTCGGGCATGGATGTGTGTGATGTCCTAAGGTTAGTTAGGTTTAAGTAGTTCTAAGTTGTAGGGGACTGATGAGCTCAGAAGTTAAGTCCCATAGTGCTCAGAACCATTTGAACCATTTTTTTAGGCGTATTTCTACATCTAACAGATGACGTTTATTCGAATTTCGTGCCAGTCGCATAAGGGTGGAGGTAATAGCGCCACGATGATGATGCAAATCAGCTGTACTTCAAATACACTGTGTAGCGGTCGTGAGCGTTACTTATTGTTTTCCGTCAGTGTATTGTGACATATCTAATTTCTTATTGGAGGTATAAAAAGCAGGGCGTTGTTTTAAAATGGGTCTGCCATCGTGTGGCAGCGTCGGCTAATTCTTCTGGAGACACTGTAAATTTATGTTAGTGAAGAACAAAGACGCCTGTGTTTGAACGAGCCATGTAATAGGGCAACGAGAAGATGGATGTTCCTTCTGCGATACTGCTGAAAGACTTGGCAGGAATGCAGCTACTGTACATGATTGCTGGCAGCAGTCGTCAAGAGAATGTACGGTCGCAGGAAGACCGAGCTCCGGACGGCCACGTTGCAATACCGAGAGGGAAGAACATCGTGTACGGCTTTGCCGCATCGTTCCCCATCTGCAGCAGCAATATGAGTGGACGTTGGCACCGCAATGACACAAAGAACTGTTACAAATAGGTTACTTTGAGGGCAGCTCTGAACCAGACGTCCTGCAGCTAGCATTCGCCTGACCTCAAACCACAGCCATCTTCAGTGGTGTCTAGCGAGAGCTCATTGGAGGGCAGGGTCAAGGTCTATTGTGTCTTCTGATGAGAGCTAATTCTGCCTCGGTGACAGTGATGGCCATATGTTGTCGAAGAAGGTCAGGTGAGCACCTACCCCCAACCTGTCTACATGCTATGATGATGATGATGATGTTTGGTTTGTGGGGCGCTCAACTGCGTGGTTATCAGCGCCCGTACAATTTCCCAACCTTTGCTCAGTCCAATTTCGCCACTTTCCTGGATGATGATGAAATGATGAGGACAACACAAACACTCAGTCATCTCGAGGCAGGTGAAAATCCCTGACCCCGCCGGAAATCGAACCCGGGACCCCGTGCTCGGGAAGCGAGAACGCTACCGCGAGACCACGAGCGGCGGACTCTACATGCTAGACGCATTGGACCTACACCTAGAGTTCGTATAACAGTAGGAGCACTCTCGTGGTCATTCCACTCCAAATTATATGTCAGCCTTGTTGTGTCGGCAGATTAGCCAACACAACGCACTAATTTAGAGAGGAGGCCGAAATGCACGCGTTTAACTTAAGCAGGCTGGCTTGAGGTCTGAAACAGGATACCGAATGAATGCTATAAAGAAAAGTACGTAGCTTCTGGAATACTTAACTTTAATCCATCATTTGTATACAGCGCTCTTGATGATACAAGTGAGACTCTCTCTAGAAATGGCTAATGGCGCCTTGCTAGGTCGTAGCCATGGATTTAGCTGAAGGCTATTCTATCTATCTCTCGGTAAATGAGAGAAAGGCTTCGTCAGTGTAGTCGCTAGCAAAGTCGTCCGTACAACTGAGGCGAGTGCTAGTACGTCTCTCAAGACCTGCCGTGTGGTGGCGCTCGGTCTGCAATTACTGACAGTGGCGACACGCGGGTCCGACATGTACTAATGGACCGCGGCCGATTTAAAGCTACCACCTAGCAAGTGTGGTGTCTGGCGGTGACACCACAAGTCTGGTGACACGACTTGTAGTGCTATCAATTATGAACAGCATTCCATGGGTGTTTCCAGCAGGATAACGCTCGGTGTGCTTCAAATACACTCTGTAGCGGTCGCGAGCGTTAGTTATTTTTCTGCGTCAGTGTATTGTGATGTTTTGGAGACATACCGGTATCTAATTTCTTGTTGGAGGTATAAAAAGCAGAGCGTTGTTTTAAAATGCGTCTGACGAGTGAAATTCGCGAGACCGGATTGCCATCATGTGGCAGTGTCGGCTGGTACTTCTGGAGCCGCTGTGAGTTGATGTTAGTCAAGAATAAAGACGCCTCAGTGTGAACGAGGCCATGTAATAGGGCAGTAAGAAGCTGGATGTTCCTTCTGCAAGACTTGGCAGTAACATAGCCACTGTTCGTGATTGCTGGCAGCAGTCGTCAAGAGAATGTACGGTCGCAGCAAGACCGAGCTCCGGACGGCGACGTTGCAATACCGAGAGGGAAGAACTGAGATGTTCCATGCCCTCTTTTACACTTCTCTTCTCATTTTCATCAATTTTATTAATGTTTTATGTCATTGCACGGCAGTAACAGACTGAATAAGGTTATACTAATGAGAGTATTTGTACTGAGAGCTCAAAAAATACTTTTCCCTTGATTCCTAAACATGTTTTACTTCCGTGGGTGGCCTGGGCGAGGCGAGCATCGTAGGACACGGCACACTGCGTTTCCGGTTGGGAGCTGCACTCCCCTGAACTCTGAGGTGTTCGTACAATAGGCTTAAGCGCCTGGCGGAACGACTGACGTCAGTCGAGTTTCGCCTACTGTATGCAGGGCGAAAGACCTGCGAGACGTCTGAGTGTCGCCGCAGTATAAGTGTTTACCGTTCCGGCGTGTCGGGAACGAAGATTCCTGGCACCAGCTGACTGCATTGTCCTCATGATTCTGAGAATACTTGTTGACTGTGACCTGCTGGGTGCGACTGTCTGGCACCGGATGGCCGGTGGTTTAGGCAGGTTGTTTTCGTAGCCGGTCAAATGGCGAGTTCAGTGCCTTCAGCTGAATAGCAGAGGCATGATTGGTCAAATTAAACTGAAGCTAGTTGACGTCATAAATCCCTGCTCTAAATTGGAGGGAACAGTCGCTATTGGCGCGAATGATGTCCTGAGACAGTGTGGGGGAATTTTGGTATCAGAACTGAATGCTGATTCGCTGTTTTCCGAGGAGAGTAGGGAGTATAGCGATGTTGGCTTCGCTCTTGCGTTGCGCGGGCAGTAGATTCGGGGTCTGATCTTCCGCGAAGTCGGACGGTCTTGCGACTTGGTCGCTCGTTTTCGGAAGAACTTAGAATTCTCGGACGGCCTTCGCGGCCCGGGGTTGACACAGAGTTGCTGCACGGCAGAAGTCGGCGCCTACATCATCAGGACGCTATCTACCGACTACGTGCTGCAGATTTCAGCACTGGTACAGTATTTTGCGGCTCCGGCATTGTGGGACCTTATCAATTTTATACTGAATCCCTCAGCAGCACGCGCGCTCGCTTTGCTACAAGTCTACCTTGCTTGCTTCTCCTTGTGATCCCATTTGAGCTCTCACTACTAATTGTGATACTGCTATATAGACGGGAGATAAATATTTGATTCATTAGGACCTCCAGTCATTATCGTCAATCTATTGCATCACAGAGAGTAGGAGGCCCTTGTTCTTGAGCCCACTCTTATTCTCATAATATTTCAGTATACCCTATCCTTTAACTTACTGTGTGAGTAGCCAGTCACGTGCATGTACGTTCTGATGTATAATAAATCTCATTGTAATATTTAATCCGCATATCATTTCGTAGATATAGTCAGAATCCCATTTCCTGTTGTTTATTATCATAAAGTTCTCTTTTTTTGAGTAGATTACAATTTTTACTAAATTATTGTGAGTGTGCACTCCGTATTTTACCAACTAGCAGGGTCCACCATCATTTTCTTCCGTTACCGTTGCGAGTATAATTAATTAGCTGGTATATAAGGAGGGGGTCAAGTCCATGTCTCGTTCTCATTCAAAATTCGTCTGAATTAAAGAGGTACAAACTCTTCTCCACCCAGGCACCTCGCAGAACATCGTCTTCGGCTTTGGCGCATAGTACTGCATCTGCAGCACCAATATGAGTAGACGTAGGCACCACAATGACACAAAGAACTCTTACAAATAGGTTACTTCGAAGGCAGCTCCGAGCCAGACTCCCTGTAGCTTGCATTCCCCTGATCTCAAACCACAGCCATCTCCATCTTTAGTGGTATCAAGCGAGAATTCATTGGAGTGCCCGGTCGAGGTCTATTCACTTCTCTTATGAAAGATGGTTCTGCCTCGGTGCCAGTTATAGCCATATGTTGTTCGAAGGAGGTCACTTAGCACCTACCCCCAACCTCTCTGCATGCTAGACGCACTGGACCTACACCTAGAGTTCGTATAACAGTAGGAACACTCTCGTGGTTATTCCACTCCAAAATTATATGTCAATCTAGTGACACGACTTGTCATGCTGTCATTTATGAACAGCAATCCAAGGGGGTTTTCCAACAGGATAACGCTCGCCCACACACGGCAGTTGTAATTATAGATGCTCTACATTTTGTCAAAATTTTGTCTTGGCTGGCTCGATCACCAGATCTGTCTCCATTCGAGCGCATATGGGACGTCATCGGGGAACTCCAACGTCATCCACAAACACCACTAAACGTCCCTCTATTGGCCGATTAAGTGTAACAGGAATGGAACTCCATTCCAAAAACTAACGCCCAGAAAATTTGCATGCTTGCATTCACGATTCTGGTACTTCCATCGGTTATTAATGTACCAGCAGTTCACATGTGCAATGGCTTATCCCGCGCTTAGACTAACCAGGGATCTTACAATGTTAATTACTTAAATATGTTACCTAGACAAATGCATTCCAGAAATTTCATTACTGTACATTTATTATTTTTTGGTATAACGATTATTCTCCGTACATGTAGATAGCCGTGACTTTCGTAAAGACAAACACCGGTATTTTTTTTTCTTTTATCATCGTTTCACCTATCTGAACTTGTGTCTAATGACGACGTCGTCGACGTGACCTTGAAACCTTACCCTTCTTCCTGTTGTAATGTAGTACAATGGACGGGGTAATTCACTTATATTTGTCGTGACGCTTAGTATGTATGTCAGAATTTTGACTTTTTTGAACAACTCCACATCCATATAAGTATACAATTCTGGCAATGACCTTCTTCTACTTTGCGGATGCACAAATATTACCCGAACTCTTACGGGACTTGGTAAAAATGTCTTTCACGAGAATGAGTGTGTTGGGTAGGGATACTACGAATGTAGTGTGTGGACATATAAGGTGAGAATGTGGGTCTCACGGGAGGTGTGCGCGAGATAGTCCCTGCAGTCGCACTATCCTCTGTGCCCTCGGTGGCTCAGATGGATAGAGCGTCTGCCATGCAAGCAGGAGATCCCGGGTTCGAGTCCTGGTCGGGGCTCTCATTTTCACCTGTTCCCATTGATATACATCAACGCCCGTCAGCAGCCGAGGGTATTAATATATAACTCTAAATGTACTGGAGGTTTACTTCAGTATAACCGTACATAATTCCAGTACTCAGGACCTGAATTCTGTTACAAACATAGGCTGCCGGGATAAAAATAAAAATAAAAAAAAACACTCAAAAGACACGGTCAGGTGTCAATGTAATTTCGTACAAGTGTATACCATCAGCTGATATGCTGTTGTTGGTATGGTCCTCACTCCAGAGACTGGTTTGATGCAGTTCTCCATGCTACTCTATCTTGTGCAAGCTTCTTCATCTCCCATTACTTACTGCAACCTACATCCTTCTGAATCTGCTTAGTCTATTCATCTCTTGGTCTGCTTCTACAACTATTACCCTCCACAACTTTTACCCTCCACGCTGCCCTCCAATACTAAATTGGTGATCCCTTGATGCCTCAGAATATATCCTACAATCCAATCCCTTGTTATTGTCAAGTTGCGCCACAAATTACTCTTCTCCCCAAATCTATTCAATACAACCTCATTAGTTAAGTGATCTGCCCATCTTCAGCATTCTTCTGTAGCACCACATCTCGGAAGCTTCTATTCTCTTCTTGTCCAAACTGGTTATCGTCCATGTTTCACTTCCATACATGGCTACACACCGTACAAATACTTTCAGAAACGATTTCCTGACACTTAAAACTATACTCGATGTTAACAAATTTCTCTTCTTCAGAAACGCTTTCCTTGCCATTGCCACTCTACATTTTATATCCTCTCTACTTGGACCATCATCAGTTATTTTGCTCACCAAATAGCAAGACTCATTTACTACTTTAAGTGTCTCGTTTCCTAATCTAATTTCCTCAGCATCACCCGAGTTAACTTGATATGTAAATGATTAGAATTACAATTCTCCGTAACAGATAGAATGGCCACCAGGGTGCATAGGTGTTGTTCACGCTTAGTTCCGTTACCATGGATTATATAAGGGTATGTAAGAGGCTTAAACAGGCCAACAATGTTCGACGTACACTGAAGCGGCAAAGAAACTGGTATAGACATGCATATTTCAATACAGAGATGTAAACATGCCGAATACAACGCTGCTGTTGACAACGGCTATAAAAGACAACAACTGTCTGGCGCAGCTGTTAGATCATTTACTGCTTCTACAAGGGCAGGTTATCAAGATTGAAGTGAGTTTGAATGTGGTGCTATAGTCGGCGCTCGAGCAATGGGACACAGCGTCTCCGAGATATCGATGAAGTGTGGATTTTCACGTACGACCATTTCACGAGTGTACCGTGAATATCAGGAAATCGATAAAACATCAAATCTCCGATATCGCTGCGGCTGGGTAAAGATCCTGCAAGAACGAGACCAACGGCGACTGAAGAGAATCGTTCAAAGTGACAGACGTGCGACCCTCCCGCAAACTGCTGCAGAATTCAGTGCTGGGCCATCAACAAGTGTCACCGCGCGAACCATTCAACGGAACATACGGGCCTTCAGAACCGAAGACCCACTCGTGTACCCTTGATGACTGCAAAACTCAAAGCTTTACGCTTCGCCTGGGCCCGTCAACACTGACATTGCAATGTTGATAGCCGAAAACATGTTACCTGGTCAGAGGAGTCTCGTTTGATATTGCGCCAGGTGGATGGGCGTGTATGGAGACAACCTAATGAATACATGGACCCTGCATGTCAGCAGGGGACTAGTCAAGCTGGTGGAGGCTCTGTACTGGCGTGGGGCGTGTGCAGTTGCAGTGATATGGGATTCCTGATATGTCTAGATACGACTATAACAGGTGACACGTACGTAAGCATCCCGTCTGATCACCTGCACCTATTCATGTCCGTTTTGCATTCCATCGGATTTGGGCAACTCCAGCAGGACAATGCGATACATCACACATCCAGAATTGCTAGAGAGTGGCTCCAGAAACGCTCTCCTGAGTTTAAACACTTCCGGTGGCCTCCATTCTCTCCACACATGAACATTATTGAGCATATCTGGAATGCTTTGCAACATGCTGTTCAGAAGAGATCTCGACCCCCTCGTACTCTTACGGATTTATGGACAACCCTGCAGGATTCGTGGTGTCAATTCCCTGCAGCACTACTACACACTTTAGTGGTATCCATGCCACGTCTTGTTGCGGCACTTTTGCGTGCTCGCGCGGGCCCTACACGATATTAGGCAGGTATACCAGTTTCTTTGGCTCCTCATTGTACATTGTGTAGCAGTACTACATAGTTCTTAAATGATTAATGAAATAAGTATTTAAACACTCAACAGCTATTGCTTTAATCGTTATTGTTATTTGCGGCCAGAGGTATTCTCTTCAGTTGGTGCACCTGTCTGCAGCCAGTTGTGGATACACGTCATCATCCACTACTTGACTATGCGACCGTCCGCTCAGCTATGGGCACCCATAACTTACTCATCTGGTGTCAGAAAACAGAAATAAATAGTATAACAATGATTCTTGGTACACTAGTCCTCTTTGTTTTACCTCGACTCGTTATTTCAACTAATCATTTTCCCATCTCCCACTTTTGGGTGGTAATATTTATTTATATTTTGATGTTTTCAATTCGAAAACAGTTGACAGTAATAAAAATTACTAGTGTAAGAAACTGTAAGTTTATATGTATCTTTCTCTGTGCACCATTATACCACTTGACGGAGTGAAAGCCACTCTGCTTTACCCCCCCCCCCCCCCTTAGAACTATACACGATCCCCCATCCCCATTACTTGTAAGCCAAATCGTTCTGAGTACGTAAATAAGAACAAAAACTACCAAACCTCTATCAACGAAATTATATTTTAAAGTGTTTACGTATGAGAGATACATGTTTCTGGTGTCATATTGTCACACTAAAATTTCTGAATAATGGACGTATAAGGATAAAATAAATATATCCTGTTTTAGGAGTGTCTTCCATTTAGAAAAGGATAAAAATACTGTATAAACTTATTACATACAGCGTACTGTAGACAGAAAAGTACCTACTACTGTATATTGAGTGAGTAAATCAATAAAAATTTAAATGAATAAAATTTTACTTTCAACTTCAGTACTACATTAACAAATCCCCACACACTAGAATAATACACTATCATAATTTCTTTCGTGTATTGTGGAAGGCTGGTTTAAAATATCGTGCATTCTTTTCTGAACCACAGAGTTATTTAGAATTGTCCTCTCAACGTGTGTTTCATCTATTAACGCTCGCTCTTCAACACTTTTGTCTAAAAAGTAGTTAGTCGAATTTCTTGCCTTTTCAACCATCTGTTTAGTTGGAATTGAAGTAAAGTTCGGTTCAGTTACATCATATTCATCTTCGTCTTCACGCTGTTGTCCATTCTCGACATTGTCACCATACCGTTCTTTTTCAAGCTCTTGCACGAGTTCCGTCATATTAGTTGATGCACATTCTGTGAAAAGTGCGTCTCGATGGTGGAATATCCCTCAGATCCACCAAATTCCTCCACTTAAGTCTGAACTTCATGCTCATGTTCCCTGAGTGTTTTCTTTCACACCATCGTCAACGGTTGAAGCGTGGTCAGTAAAAAAAATGCAGCCTTCTTACAACAACTGCTGATTGTAGTGGACACTAGTTTTTTAAAGCTGAAGAAACCCACAGAACTGCATCCAACGCACTTACAGACTTTCCATTTTCGATTGGAGATAAAATATGTCTCAATACTTTTTGCATGTAAAACACTTCGAAATTTGGAATTATTGCCTGATCTGTTGGATGACAATGTGAAGTAGAATTAAACTCCAAGAAGATTATTGTCCCATTTTTTAGTGCAGCATCGCAGTGCGAACTGTCATTATCCATAAACAAAATCACTTTCCTCCGTTGTCATTCCATTCTTCTGTCAAAGGCCAACAACCATTCAGTCATTATTGCCTCGTTATCCACGATTATTTATTAACATACCACTCCACGTACAGTTTATTCAACTCAGTTCCTTTCAAACATCTAAGCTTCGAGGCCTTATCGATAATTAGTGGCTCTGTACATATGTCTATCATATCCAGACGTAGTAGAACGATGAAATTTTGCCTCTTGAACATTTTTCGTCTTTCAAGGCCATTGTTGACAATTAAAAATTTTTCTTTCATAAATGCCGCAGATTCCTGTTATCCTTGGTTGACAATCTGACACGATGTTTACGTTCACTATACTGTGTTCACTACACACGTTTGCAGAAGAGATGTGCGGACTCAGACTTTGTCAAGCAAACCTACAGATGTTTTAAAGTAGTGAAGGCCAAATTCTGCGTTTGCTCTCTCACGCGTCAGAGGTCCACTGACTGGCAAAATATTACGGCGAGCACGTCACAAACATTCAAAGGCTAAATTGCCAACTTTTAAGTCTGGCGTGTTGGGAAAGCTTGTTTACTGGTAAGGTAGTAAATTTACCCATGCTTGAAGTAGTTTGCATAAGAGTATTTTTTTTCTGTGTTCTGTTATTCCTAAAGCCGATCTCACACAGATTACTCGCTATTGTCTTATTATTCCTTCTATGGACTTCAGAGATATATATATGATTAGTATCTTCATCATACCTCGTTCCGTTTGTTTTGGTAAAGAGCAATAGGAATCTTCTTGTAATCTAAAATAATTCTATATGGTCCGATACGTTAACTCAGTTTCATTGTATTAACTTCTGTATTCACAAAGCAAACAGTTGCGCGACGGATAATACTCCCTATGACAGTGGCATTATTAGTGGCACTATTAGACCAAAAGCCAGGAGGGGGGGGGGGGGGGAGTTTTTGAGTTACGCCCGACATTTACCTAATTTTCCTTCCACACTCCTATTCCTATTTGACGTCTTTTGTCTTCTTTCGGAAAAATTTTTAAATGCTCTACAGTGTTTCCTTATTGGAGAGTACAACTTGGAGATTTCTCAATAGAGAAAACTGCCATTGTGAATTCAAATAGAGATTTTACACTCTCACTGGCGAAACAGATTTTTCTGATGTCCAGTAAAATAATTTACACTCAATTTTTACAGAAATAGCTAGCATAAAACAGCGTGTTAATTCCCAATCGGGCCATTCATTGGTCTCCTAATCAAAATTTACTTGTGCCACACTGTTGGTATGAGGTAGATGTGAATGGCAGCTAAACAACAAAAATTCTGTCTTCATTGGTCACACATTGTTATCCAGAGCACTGTTTTTATTACGGCTGACGTTTAAAGATTACTACCTGAAAGGCCAAACACATAAAACTACCAAATGCTTCCACTGAAGCGGCTCATAGTAGGGAACTTAACAATTTCTTTCAAAAAATGATCGAATTTATATCAATTATTTGAAGGTTCTACTGAAACCTACTTACTCGGCTTATGGACCTTAGAATGAACCACACAACCTAGCACATTTGTAACTCATCACTAAACCACAGCTGTAATCCAAAAATAATCAAGTATGCTCACCGTTTGTATTTCTCTTCTAACGCTTACAACTATTTGGTAACGGCAAACCAAACTACTATAGATTTGGAATAATCTGCATCTATCTAACTACAAATACAACTACTACACCTCAATTTATAAAGAAAAATCAGAAAATTACCAAAATTTATTACTTCTTATGAAATATGATTTCTTTTCCCACTTATTCTGGCAGGAGCTAAGCTTTCATTCTGCCCACTATGTTAACGAGAACACACATTGCCAAGCACGTGGTATCAAAATCTATCACAAAGAAAATCTATCTAAAAACTAATAATATGTTCAAAATCACTTCCATCACGCATTCTGATACTCATTACACAATAGCCAACAAGCATTTTACGGAGATAACCTACAGTGAATCTTGGCTACGCCACTTGGTGCGAGATGTGCAGGTCTTCAGTTCACAAAGAGAACTAACTCTAAGTCCAAATAAAATTTCTTCAAAATTATTTCACATGACTCTGAGCTCAGCTAAACACTAAATATAGCACGTAGTTCAACTTTATCTCAGTTAATAGCGTTGTTCAGTGTTCGTTACAACCACGTGCTGTGGTTCGTTGACTACACCACTTTACAAACACAACTTCAAAAACATGAAAATTTCCCCTGAATCGCAACTTTGACAAAGTTTCCACATCTTTAATACACGTTTGAAACCAGTAGCTAAATTATAAATTCCACATTATAAACCACAAACCTGAAAAAAAAAGGAAAGAGAGAAAGAACTTTCGGGCCAAACACAAATACAAAGAGCGTTCAAAAAGTTTTGCACAGACGTCTGTAATATTTTTATTTTTTGCAGGAGGAGAAAGAAATTTTTCGTGAAAATGCTTGGAACATTTAGCTATACATTGAACCTACTCAATGTAGCCTCAATCAGTTGTGACGCATCTGGCCCAACGTTCTTTCAGTGATGTAAACGCACTTTGGTAAAATTCTGGGGACTGACTTTTACACTATCGATTGACACAGGAAATAAGGTCTTTCTCACTATCAAGTGTTATACCACGCAGGTGGGCCTTCAGACGACCAAAGAGGTAAAAATCAGACGAAGCCAAGTCCGGACTGTAGGTAGGATCAGGAACCATTTAACAACCCATTTTCCTAATTCTCTCTTGCGTCATAAGGGCTGTACTGGGTTTGGCATTGTGATGGTGTAGTCTGATGAGTTGACCCTGAAGCTGTGGTCTGTGGGTCTTGATGGCACGTGGCAGCTTGTCCAGTGACAAACAGTAACGGTTCCGCTTAATTGTGGAGCCAGGTTCCAAAAAGCCAATGAAAATGACACCACACTGATCCCAGAAGAAGGAGGCAATCACCTTTCGACCTGCTGTTGGTGAAAATTTTGGTTTCTTCTTCCGAGGGGAACCCAGACGACGTCACTCCATGGATTAGGTTTTGCTCTCAGGTTTGGATAAAAACAACCATGTTTCATCCTGGGTAATGACGCTGTCAAATGGCTCTGAGCACTATGGGACTTAACTTCTAAGGTCATCAGTCCCCTAGAGCTTAGAACTACTTAAACCTAACCAACCTAAGGACACCACACACATCCATTCCCGAGGCAGGATTCGAATCTGCGACCGTAGCGGTCACACGGTTCCAGACTGAAGCGCATAGAACCGCTCGGCCACTTCGGCCGGCTAATGACGCTGTCAAAACACTGTTTCCACTCTTCAGTAAAGGTCTTCATGAGACCCTCGCACACATTCTCCCTCTTCGTTTTCATTTCTCTTGTCAGTAATCTAGGCACCCAACGTACACAGATTTTTCTGTACCCTAGTGAATGTGCCAGTGATACCACACTACCCAATGACAAACGAGTCATTTCAGCAAGCTGCCGTGTCATCATACATCTGTCATTTTGGATGATTTCACCAGTGGCCTCCTTATTCACACCTCTCACTGCCGTCGATGATCTACGGCATCGTGGATTGACCAGTACAGAGAAATCACTTTCTTTAAACCTCTGCAACCACCGCTGGATACTGCTACGATCCACTGTGTCTTTCTTGGGAGCAGGGAGAAACTTCTTGTGAATCGACGTCGCAGAGTCATCGCCGGTCTTGAAGAGGAACTCCATCACCGACAGTTGTCGAAACCTGACATCTACTTCACGGTCCATTATGGCTCACCTGTAAATGAAAGAAAATACTTTTACACACCAAATATAGCTAAATGTTCCAAGTATGTTCACAAAATATTTCACTCTCCTCCTGTAAAAAATAAGAAAATTAGAGACAACTGAGCAAAACCTTTCGAACGTCCTTTGTACAACTAATACACAATGAAAATATTTTTAATATTGATAAAAGCCCCACATAACCATTTATCAGAATTACATTTTCCTCCTGATTTTATTTACTGAAGAGTTACCCACACACAAAGATGCCAGGCTGAGGGTCTGGACTATATTAAGTTACCAAGTCCTAACTGGCTAAACGATCAAAATTACGAAAACTGCAGCATCCCCTGATATTTACCTGTCAATATTCACGTCATTTTGCTGCAGCACTCTCTTACCGAAACGACATCCGGCGTGGAGACGACTGCAGCCATCTACTCCCGGCGACAGAGTGACGAAAAGGCCACCAGGACACCAGCGTACAACTCGTTCAGAAACTGAAAACGGAGGAGAGCCCTCATTCGCAGACCAGACTAACTCCTCTCGACCATCGACACAGCCCGAAGCCTCTGTTAGCCTCTTTTTGCTCAACGTTCTCTCCTATGCCACATTTGCAAACAACCACCTTCTACACATCTTTGATTAGTCAAAAATGTGTTCAAATGTGTGTGAAATCTTATGGGACTTAACTCCTAAGGTCATCAGTCCCTAAGCGTACACACTATTTAACCTAAATTATCCTAAGGACAACCACACACACTCATGCCCGAGGGAGGATTCGAACCTCCGCCGGGACCAGCCGTTTGATTAGTCCTCTGCTAGTAGTCGGCACACATACATTCATTCATTTATGCACTGGCGACGAAGGGAAAGACGGAATGAAGGAAGTGTGACGAAAGAGACAAACTAAAATACTGTTTGAGGACATTTCCTCATTCTGTTACCCACGGTGTAACGAATTATTGCTTCGCAGTTTGCCATTATGCTACAAAATTATTATCATACGTAACGGCTTTCCAGTATTTAAACGGAGCGTACTTCCAGTACCGCTCCAAGGTTATCATTCCCAGTTGACGGTTGCAGAATATCCTTTTGGATTCTTAAAACGTAGCAACTCTGTGTTTTCCAACAGCAAACCTCATGACTAAGTCTGCAGCACTAAGTTTTTCTTTTTCGTAGACATTGATTATCTCGACCTTTTCCATCAGCATTAACAGTTTCCTTTTTTGTCATATCCTATCGCTAAAGTACATAAGCTCTCTCAGTTGAAGACAAAAACATTATGCACTGTAATTTACAAAACTTTCAAAAACATGACAATGATTGTTGCCGTTTAATTTACAGTCGTCTTTTCTTCTACGCTGTCCGTTATTTGCTGAGTGATACGTTCCTGTGTCTGACTGTTCGCTATTCAGAAGAATTTTACCGTTGGGGCTACTGTTATTTTGCAGGTGAATTTTCCAATGTCCGCAACAGAGAAGTTCGTTATTGAGAAGTGTTTGTCAAGGTAAGTTTGCCGGCCGGTGTGGCCGTGCGGTTCTAGGCGCTTCAGTCTGGAACTGCGTGACCGCTACGGTCGCAGGTTCGAATCCTGCCTCGGAAATGGATGTGTGTGATGTCCTTAGGTTAGTTAGGTTTAAGTAGTTCTAAGTTCTAGGGGACTGATGGCCACACATGTTAAGTCCCATAGTGCACAGAGCCATTTTTTTCAAGGTAAGTTTTATCGTATTTGCCAATTTCAGCAGCTATTAACGAGTTGTGGATACAGTTAACATAATTATGGCAGTTCTAAAGTAATAAGGGTTATGTAACTGTGAAAACTATAAACTTTGCAGTATGAAAACGTGCTTCTTTTGTTGAACTTGATATCAGATTATGACGCTGGTTTGTATGCCTTGCAATGTTACCCGTTTATGTTACCTCCGACTAACATATAAGTAAACGCAATGTGATTGTTAATGACTGAAGTGTCGAAGTGTCATCAGGAACATCAAGAGCTTTCTCAAAACGCAACGAAAGAAAGAGAGAGGGAGAGATCTGGGGGGGGGGGGGGGGGAGGTGTAACTAGAGTTAACTAAGGCAAAACTGTGATATGGGAGAGGGGGCGGGGGGGGGGAGGACTACAGTTAACCAAGACCAAACTGAAATTAGAATCCTTACTGTATATATCATCCATCTACTGATCTTGTGTGTAAAGAATCTGTAGCTTGTTTTTTCCATCTGAGCCCTAACTGCCTAATAATATAGAAAAATCCTATGGTTGTGTGGTAGCAGAAATTATCCCCATGACTTCATCTCCATCTGTGTCTCGAAGTTCAACAACGTAGCCTATAGGTGAAAATACTAACAGCCTATAATCGTGACCATTGCTTAATTCAGACCCCTTTACCTCGCTTTTAAATTTAGTTTAAATGATAGGATATGTGGAGGTATGTAACACCGGAAAGATTCATAGAACAAAGATGAGCGAGGACGATACAAAATTCTTAATGCCCCAATCTGTACTGAAATGAAATAGACTAATCAGAGTTCGCACAGTTCTTACTCAAAGAAACGTGCGAGGTCATCTACATGGGTACTAAAGGAAATCCGATAAATTTTGTGTATACGATACATCCCACAAATCTAAGGGCTGTCAATTCGATTTAATGCCTAGGAATTACAATTACGAGCAACTTAAATTGGAAAGACCACATAGATAATATTGTGGGAAAGGTGAAACAAACACTGCGCTTTGTTGGCAGAACACTTTAAAAGATGCGACCAACCCACTTGTCCGTCCTCTGCTGGAATATTGCTGCGCGATGTGGGATCCTTACCAGGTAGGATTGACTGAGAACACTGAAAAAGTGCAAAGAAAGGCACCACGTTTTGTATTAAAGCGAAATATGGGAGAGAGTGTCACAGAAATGATACAGGATTTGGACTGGAAATCATTAAAAGAAAGGTGTTTTTCGTTGCGACGGAATCTTCTCACGAAATTCCATTCACTAACTTTCTCCTCCGAATGCGAAAATATTTTGTTGACACCAACGTACATAGGGAGGAACGATCAACACGACAAAATAAGGGAAATCAGAGCTCGTACGGAAAGATATAGATGTTCATTCTTTCCGCGCGCTATACGAGATTGGAATAATAGAGAATTGTGAAGGTGGTTCGATGAACAATCAGCCAGGCACTTAAATGGGATTTGGAGAGTATCCGTGTAGATGTAGATGTAGATGTAGAAGGGCAGCTCGTTCCGTGTTATCGCGCAATAGGGGTGAGAGTCACTGACATGATACACGAGTTGGGGTGGCAGTCACTGAAACAAAGGCGGTTTTCTTTGCGGCGAGGTCTATTTACGAAATTTCAATCACCAACTTTCTTTTCCAAATGCGAAAATATTTTGTTGACACCCACTACGCAGGGAGAAATAATCATCATAATAAAATAAGAGAAATAAGGGCTCGAACGGAAAGACTTAGGTGTTCCTTTTTCCCACGCACCATTCGTGAGTGGAATGGTAGAGAAGTAGTACGAAAATGTTTCAATGAACACTCTGCCAAGCACTTAAGTGTGAATTGCAGAGTAACCATGTAGATGTAGATGTAGACAGGATTACATAGCTCGAGGATCTATACAACTCAACGAACTATATCTTCCACATCCTCAACTGGTACGATATACAAAAGAAAATTCCGAAATGATGTTATCAGTTTCCGAAATCCGTCCTCGGTAGCTGAATTGTCAGCGTGACGGATTGTCAAACCTCTAGGCCCCTTTTCGATTCCCGGCTGAGTCGAGGAATTTTCTGCGCTCAGGGACTGCGAGATGTGCTGTCGTCATCATCATCCTATCATCCTCATCGACTGCAGGTCGCCGAAGTGGCGTTAGATTGAAAGACCGGCACCCGGCGAACGGTGTTCCCGGTGGGGAGCCCTAGCCATACGATTAAATAAACAAAATTATTTTCCGAAGCATTACGTGACGAGTGAGAGAACATTGAGATAAGCCACTCGGAGCCTTGGAAATAAGAAATGGATGCTGATCCTCCTGTGTTCGAAGGGCGCCAAAAATGTGAACAAAGATCTAATGTGCCACAGAAAGAAGCCTAATTCTCCACGATCTCAAAGGCCACGTAATTTACAATCACGTGAAAGCAGAGCAGATGTGCGAAGTTAACAACAATCTCACAATAACTGCATAGGCAATCGCTGCGGCACCAGAATCAGAAGAAGAGTGTCGTCTTATGCTGTGGCCACGAGGATTTTGGAATCAAAATACGCCGCAAAACAGTCTGACTCGCCAGACCTTCTCAAAGCTCTCTGCTACCGTTAACTTGCAGTTGCCCGAGAAGACAGACGGCTGACTGCAGGTCTTTGAGGCTAACAAGCGACAGTCGCAGCGCGCACGTATATGAAGAAGTAGCAGAATACAAATAAAACAAAGAGATTAATTTAAGCTCGCGCGAAAGCCATGTCTTATTCTTGAAGGAAGAATAAAAAATTTAAGGTCTTTAGCTTTTCTGCTGCAATAATGAATTATCATCATTATAAGCTTCTTGTAAAATATCTATAACGCACATCAAAGTTCGTCTTTCGTTTTGACGGTGTTTTGGCACGGACTTTAATGTCGGGGCCTGGGGCACGCTACGGCCGACCGCTTAGGCAGCGCGAAGTAGTTGCACCCCCTCTGCAGCAACTCGCGCCTTATCTGCGTGGCCGGGTCGGCCCCACCTCTCACTGCTGGACTCTCCGCCAGATGGCTCCCCGATAACGCGCCAACTTTAATGGAACACCGCTCTTTGGGGGCGCCTGCTTCCCTAAGTTCCCCCGACAGAAACCATCACCACGTACTAAGCCTACCTCTCGCCGCCTCCACCTTGGGGACATTTTCCACATGCGCTCGTGCAGTGTACTTAATACCTGGAGGGGAAATCTATTCCTCTGAACCACAAAAGCTGTAAGAATAATTGTCAGGTTAGAGATCGAAAATAAATCAGTCCCTCCACTCCTAAATGCGAATCCGTTAGGTTCACTGTAGAAAAAAATAGTAGTACAGTTGACACGAAACAAGCACTGTACCGTTGTAAGAGGTCCACAGGCGAGCAGATGTGCCGGGGCTTAACCAGTTCACTACCACCAGCGCTACGTCATTATACCGCACTAATTACATTCGACGCCACATTGGGCGACCTGGGCGCCGTATGGGGATGAAATGATGATGATGACGACAACACAACACCTAGTCCCTGAGCGGAAAAAATCTCCGACCCAACCGGGAATCGAACCTGGGCTCGTAGGACGGCAAGCCGTCATGGTGAACATTTTTTTTTATTTTTATTTTTTTTTGTCTCATTTTGTTCTATATTGTTCGTTGAATTTGTCCGTGGCGCACGTCCACGTCCGATGACACACGTTTAGGATGTTCGTTCATCCGTTCACTCAGTTTTTTTTTTATTACAGAGCGTAGCTAAACCCTCTGACCGATCACATCGAGCTACCGTGCCGGCGACCACTCAGCTATCGGGGCGGACAAAGTATTGCATCATAATCTAAGAGTTAAATTAAAAACGAAAACAACTACCAAACATCATCATTTTATGCTTCAGTATATTAATGTTAACACTGTAAGGTCTCACGATTATCAAATGAATATCTAATGCAAAATATACGACCAGAAAAATAAGTGGCACTGAATTTATTATTCAGTGCCACTTATTTTTCTGGTCGTATATTTTGCATTAATAAATTCAGTGCCACTTATTTTTCTGGTCGTATATTTTGCATTAGATACAAAATTAAAAACGGGTCTTTGTCAAAATCGGCGTTTCTACAAAAAAAAATTTAAAGGAGTAAAATATTATACTCAGAAAGATAAAAATTCGTAGGTAACTTGAAATCATGTAAAAACATTAAATATGTGACACCAACAAGCTATGTCTATTACTTTTCTGTTGTTTACTAAAACACGAATTTGGAATTAAAATGTCCTTATCCATAATAGATTAAGTATCAGTTGCATTTGTGATAGAAAGTTCTACGTACAGCACTCGATTACATTCACGTAATAATACAGCTGTACCAAGTTTCAACACTGAAGACTGTATTTCCTCGACGAGTCTCTATAATGTAGTCTTCCCGGATTATCGGCCGAGTCAACGTGTCGTTCTGCGGCAGCGTTCCAACAATTTTCCTACTTATTACCTTGAGGCACTTCGCCTGAAGATGAAAAGTAGAAAACTGGTTGAAACGTTAATGCAGAAAGACATGTTGATTCGTCTGATAACCCAAAAAGGTTTCATCATGTATTGTAAGTAATTATAATTACAAGGAGTCTTAAAGAGGCAGATGAGAGGTCATGTTCTACTGCCCGCTCCATTCTAAAAATTCTACCCACCAAGATTTAAATGCAGTCAAGCTAAAAAATTTTTTGGTAACTAAAGCAAACTTAACTCTATTTATATAAAAATTAAGACGATTGTAAATTGATAAATGACAGAGCAATTATTTAATATGTGTCTCAGATAGAGCCCTTCAGATGCTGCTACCTGTACCTAGGGCGGTTGATAGCAGATGTTCCATTTGGCCATCCGCTGCGCCCATATATAAACACGGGCAGAGAGGCGCTGGAAGGGGCACCTCGCACTGAGATAGCAATCTGTTCGCGTCAGTAAAACGCCTGCGTGCAGTGTACCTCCGATGACGTCAGAGCTGGGCTGATTTGAACACGTTTCCTGTAAAAGTAAGACGTGAACTGTTGAGGTCTGTACACCTTCCTGCCGCGCGGGATTAGCCGAGTGGTCTAGGCGCTGCAGTCAGGAACTGTGCGGCTGGTCCCGGCAGAGGTTCGAGTCCTCCCTCGGGCATGGGTGTGTGAGTTAGTCCTTAAAATAATTTAGGTTAAGTAGTGCGTAAGCTTAGGGACTAATGACCTTAGCAGTTAAGTCCCATAAGACTTCACACACATTTTTTTGTACACCTTCCTAGACTGCTTAGTTTCACGGAAGTAATTGTATGAGTGCCACCCGTAATGTTCACAGAACTGCGTGGTAAATGGCGAGGTTATTTCCCATTTTAAAGGCGAGTAACTAACTTTTGATGATTAGAAGTCACAGTGACAGTCCAATTTACTTGAAACTTACACTAGAGTTCGCCTCTTAACTGTTAATAGTGCTGGTCCCGACAGATTTATATTTTGTGTGTGGGAACTTTTACTGAATGAATCAATCAGCTAACACTAAAAATTTTTATTTATAGTCACATTTCCTGATGCCGCTGAGTAAATAGCAGCCTGCCGTTGTGGCCGAGCGGTTCTAGGCACTTCAGTCCGGAACCGCGCTGCTGCCACGGTCGCAGGTTCGAATCCTGCCTCGGGCATGGATGTGTTTGATGTCCTCAGGCTAGCTAGGTTTAAGTAGTTCTGAGTATAGGGGACTGATGACCTTATATGTTAAGTCGCATAGTGCTAAGAGCAATTTTTTGAGTTAATAGCAAGGTTAAATCATGATGGCGTCCTCTTGGGTTAAATATTCCTGAGGTAAAATAGTCCCCCATTCGGATCTCCGGGCGGGGACTACTCAGGAGGACGTCATTATCAGGAGAAAGAAAACTGGCGTTCTACGGATCGGAGAGTGGAATGTCAGATCCCTTAATCGGGAAAGTAGGTTAGAAAATTTAAAAAGGGAAATGGATAGGTTGAAGTTAGATATAGTAGGAATTAGTGAAGTTCGGTGGCAGGAGGAACAAGACTTTTGGTCAGGTGAATACAGGGTTATAAATTCAAAATCAAATAGGGGTAATGCAGGAGTAGGTTTAATAAAGAATAGGAAAATAGGAGTGCGGGTAAGCTACTACCAACAGCATAGTGATCGCGTTATTGTGGCCAAGATAAACACCAAGGCCATGCCTACTACAGTAGTACAAGTATATATGCCAACTAGCTCTGCAGATGGTGAAGAAATTGATGAAATGTATGATGAGATAAAAGAAATTATTCAGGTAGTGAACGGAGACGAAAATTTAATAGTCATGGGTGACCGGAATTCGAGAGTAGGAAAAGGGAGAGAAGGAAACATAGTGGATGAATATGGATTGGGGGAGAGAAATGAAAGAGGAAGCCGTCTGGTGGAATTTTGCAAAGAGCATAACTTAATCATAGATAACACTTGGTTCAAGAATCATAATAGAAGGTAGTATACATGGAAGAATCCTGGAGATACTAAAAGGTATCAGATAGATTGTATAATGGTAAGACAGAAATTTAGGAACCAGGTTTTAAATTGTAAGACATTTCCAGGGGCAAATGTGGACTCTGACCACAATCAATTGGTTACGAACTGTAGATCAAAACTGAAAAAACTGCAAAAAGGTGGCAATGTAAGGAGATGGGACCTGGATAAACTGAAAGAACCAGAGGTTGTACAGAGTTTCAGGGAGAGCATAAGGAAACAATTGACAGGAATGGGGAAAAGAAATACAGTAGAAAAAGAATGGGTAGCTCTGAGGGATGAAGAAGTGAAGGCAGCAGAGGATCAAGTAGGTAAAACGACGAGGGCTAGTAGAAATCCTTGGGTAACAGAAGAAATATTGAATCTAATTGATGAAAGGAGAAAATATAAAAACGCAGTAAATGAAGCAGGGAAAAAGGAATACAAACGTCTCGAAAATGAGATCGACAGGAAGTAAAAAATGGCTAAGCGTGGATGGCTAGAGGACAAATGTAAGGATGTAGAGGCTTATCTCACTAGGGGTAAGATAGATACTGCCTAAAGAAAATTAAAGAGACCTTTGGAGAAAAGAGAGCCACTTGTATGAATATCAAGAGCTCAGATGGAAACCCAGTTCTAAGCAAAGAAGGAAAAGCAGAAAGGTGGGAGGAGTGTATAGAGGGTCTATACAAGGGCGATGTACTTGAGGACAATATCATGGAAATGGAAGAGGATGTAGATGAAGATGAAATGGGAGATACGATACTGCGTGAAGAGTTTGACAGAGCACTGTAAGACCTGAGTCGAAACAAGGCCCCCGGAATAGACAACATTCCATTAGAACTACTGAAGGCCTTGGGAGAGCCAGTCCTGACAAAACTCTACCATCTAGTGAGCAAGATGTATGAGACAGGCGAAATACCCTCGGACTTCAAGAAGAATATTATAATTCCAATCCCAAAGAAAGCAGGCGTTGATGGATGTGAAAATTGCCGAACTATCAGTTTAGTAAGTCACAGCTGCAAAATACTCTCGCGAAATCTTTACAGACGAATGGAAACATTGGTAGGAGCCGAACTTGGGGAAGATCTGTTTGGATTCCGCAGAAATGTTGGAACACGTGGGGCAATACTGACCCTACGACTTATCTTAGAAAATAGATTAAGGAAAGGCAAACCTACATTTCTAGCATTTGTAGACTTGGAGAAAGCTTTTGACAATGTTGACTGGAATACTCTCTTTCAAATTCCAAAGGTGGCAGGGGTAAAATACAGGGAGCGAAAGGCTATTTACAATTTGTACAGAAACCAGATGGCAGTTATAAGAGTCGAGGGGCATGAAAGGGAAGCAGCGGTTGGGAAGGGAGTGAGACAGTGTTGTAGCCTGTCCCCGATGTTATTCAATCTGTATATTGAGCAAGCAGTAAAGCAAACAAAAGGAAAATTCGGAGTAGGTATTAAAGTCCATGGAGAAGAAATAAAAACGTTGAGGTTCGCCGATGACATTGTAATTCTGTCAGAGACAGCAAAGGACTAGGAAGAGCTGTTGAACGGAATGAACAGTGGC
Source organism: Schistocerca cancellata (assembly GCF_023864275.1). Classification (NCBI taxonomy): domain Eukaryota; kingdom Metazoa; phylum Arthropoda; class Insecta; order Orthoptera; family Acrididae; genus Schistocerca; species Schistocerca cancellata. The sequence goes on from NC_064630.1 coordinate 715,248,363, forward strand.
TTGAAAGGAGGATAGAAGATGAACATCAACAAAAGCAAAACGAGGATAATGGAATGTAGTCGAATTATGCCGGGTGCTGCTGAGGGAATTAGATTAGGGAATGAGACACTTAAAGTAGTAAAGGAGTTTTGTTATTTGGGGAGCAAAATAACTGATGATGGTCCAAGTAGAGAGGATATAAAATGTAGACTGGCAATGGTGAGGAAAGCGTTTCTGAGGAAGAGAAATTGGTTAACATCGAGTATAGATTTAAGTGTCAGGAAGTCATTTCTGAAAGTATTTGTATGGAGTGTAGCCATGTATGGAAGTGAAACATGGACGATAAATAGTTTGGACAAGAAGAGAATAGAAACTTTCGAAATGTGGTGCTACAGAAGAATGCTGAAGATTAGATGGGTAGATCACATAACTAATGAGGAGGTATTGAATAGAATTGGGGAGAAGAGGAGTTTGTGGCACAACTTGACAAGAAGAAGAACCGGTTGGTAGGAAATGTTCTGAGGCATCAAGGGATCACAAATTTAGCATTGGAGGGCAGCGTGGAGGGTAAAAATCGTAGAGGGAGACCAAGAGATGAATATACTAAGCAGATTCAGAAGGATGTAGGTTGTAGTAAGTACTGGGAGATGAAGAAGCTTGCACAGAATAGAGTAGCATGGAGAGCTGCATCAAACCAGTCTCAGGACTGAAGACAACAACAACAGGAAGTAGGAACATTTTCTTTCAGTGAGAACAAAGAGTAATGTGGACCTCCAGAGGGAAAATTATATTTAGTACGTTCTCCATCGCTTTCTGGCTGACGACAAAAATAATTTTCAGGCTCTCGTAAATGACGAAGATAGGTGTACGGCTTTCACAGACAATTTAAGTTCCCGGCCTCGGTGGCCGAGTGGTTCTGGGCGCCCAGTTCGGAACCGCGCGACTGTTACGGTCGCAGGATCGAATCCTGCCTTGGGCATGGTTCAAATGGTTCAAATGGCTCTGAGCACTATACGAATTAACTTCTGAGGTCATCAGTCGCCGAGAACTTAGAACTAATTAAACCTAACTAACATAAGTACATCACACACATCCATGCCCGAGGCAGGATTCGAACCTGCGACCGTAGCGGTCGCTCGGCTCCAGACTGTAGCGCCTAGAACCACACGGACACTACCCGGCGCCTCGAGCATGGATGTCTGTGATATCCTTAGGTTAGTTAGGTTTAAGTAGTTATGAGTTCTAGGGGATTGATGACCTGAGATGTTAAGTCCCATAGTGCTCAGAGCCATTTGAACCATTTTGAACAATTTAAGTGTCTTTTCATAATAACATAACGGAGTAGAGATAATTTGGATTATTTTCCCGCCACCCCACACAGTGCCAGCTCTTTGTTTGTTGTGCTGTAATATTTGTTGGTAAATATAGCACTGTAAGGAGTGTGTCAATGCTTGAGAAGAAGCGCGAAACCTTCGATGTGAAGCAAACTATACCTCGCGCTAGTCGTGTAGGATAACCAGCACTCCATCTACAAACTTTCAGAGGCGGCAGTCTGGAGCAAAACTGGAAAAAAGTCCAGTAGTCGAACGCTCTAAAATGCCTATCTTCAGAGCTATAAGCACCTTCTTTATCTTCGCTATTGTTTGACACATCTTTTCTACTGAAGGCTCTTAGCTTTCATTATTTTGAGAGGTGGTAATGTGGACCAGAACAAAAAAGAAAATGCCCAGTAAACATGGACTCTAAGGTGCGTACATTAAGAGCAATGAGCACTTGTTCTTCGCTACTGTGTGACATGTCGTCCACTGAAACACTGCTCTTAAGATATGCATTCTAGTGCTGCAATTTACTGGATATTTTCTGTTTTTCAGTCCTGTGTGTTTGCCTGTGTGGGATTGCGTGTGTTTGTCTGAGTGGGATTGTGCACTTGTGTTGGAGTTAGCTAGGTGGGCACTCTCTCTGTTTTGTGATTTTATTGTTCAGCTTTGTTGCTCTGCCTTCGTAGTATCGACTGCTTATTTGTATTTTTAGTGTGACGTTCACTTGTTTTTTGTAGTCCAACATCTTGCTTACTCGATGGTCAACAGTATGTACAAATTTTAAAAAAAAGTGCATAAACTGTGCTGTCTCCAGTGATATTTTATTTTACTGCCGGCTTCGGTTCTGAACAGCAGGAAAATTATCTCTTATCTATCACATGTCATACATGCTTCAACGTAAGTTACTACAGGGACCCATAATAGCGAAAATAAAACAAAAAATTGTGACAAGAATAAAATATAATGGCAAAATAAAATAACATTATTACAGACAGCAGAGTGTTATGAATTTAAAAAAAAAAGTGTGCATGCTGCTAACCATCGCCTAAGCAAGTTGTTCAACTATCAACAAGAAATGTATACCGTAACACAAATAGACATAAACAATAGATACAACGAAGACAGAGTAACAATTAAATTACAAGACAGATGTTCCATCACATTTTAATCTTGTCGCAATTTTTTGTTTTATCTTGGCAATTATGGTTTCCTGTGGTAACTTACGTCAATACATGTATTACAAGTGACACATCTGTGATAACTTTCCTGCTGTTGATGACGGTTCAGAATCGAGATCGGTAACAAAATAAAGTAACACTGCAAGGTGCCGGGGTGGAGAAGAGTTTGTACCTCTTTAATTCTGACGAATTTTGTAAGAGAACGAGACATGAACTCGACCCTCTCCTTACCTACCAGCTAATTAATTATGCGCACAACGGTAACGGAAGGAAATGATTATGGACCCTGGTAATTTGTAAAATAAGGAGTGCACACTCACAATAACTTAATAAAAATCGTAATCTACTAAAAACAAAGAGAATTTTATCATAACAAATAACATAAAATGGGATTCTGCATGTATCTACGAAATGATATGCGGATTAAATATTACAATGAGATTTACTATACATCAGAACATAAATGCACATGATTATCGACACAAACAGTAGGTTAAAGGATCGGGTATACTGAAATATAATAAGAGTTGGCTCGAGAACAAGGGGCTCCTATTCTCTGTGATGCAATAGATTGACGATAATGACTAGAGGTCCTAATGAATAAAATATTAATCTCCCGACTATATAGCAGTATCGCAATTAGTAGTGAGAGCTCAAATGGGATCACATGGAGAGACAAGCAAGGTGGACTTGTAGCAAAGCCAGCGCGCGTGCTGCTGAGGGATTCAGTATAAAATTGATAAGGTGTTACAATGCTGGGGCCGCAAAATACTGTACCAGTACTGAAGTCTGCAGCATGTTGTCGCTAGGCAGCGTCCTGATGATGTAGGCGCCAACTTCTGCCGTGCAGCAACTGTGTGTCAACCCTGGGCCTCGAAGGCTGTCCGAGAATTCTAAGTTCTTCCAAAAAAGAGCGACAAGTCGCAAGAGCGTCCGACTCCGAGGAAGACCAGATCCAGAATTCCCCTCTATGATGCGATGCAAGAGGGAAGCCAGCATTGCTCAACTCCCTACTCTCCTTCAGCAAAATTACATTAGTAAATTCTAAATGTCATACTAGCAAAATCCAACCAGTGATATTAACAAATGAAACCCGGTAAACGCAAGAACGAAACTGGTAACATCACAAACACAAGCTGACGAAAACTGTCCACAGTTAAATTCTTTTACAAACGCAGAAATAACGTCCTAGGTGGCATGAAGATTGTGAACAAGCTGTAAAAACTCGACACAGGCCGTTCAAAACAAGTAATAATATCAAAACAGAAAATGCACATAACATATTCCTGGCACCTAGAAAAGAAGCTTTAAAATCAATTAAACGAAAAGATAGTATGTAAAAAGTCAACTCCGTGATACTGAAGAAAACTTCCAAAGAAACAACATCAGGACGTTTTATGAACTAAACTAAACAAAGTTAAAAGGATACCAGCCGCAAAATCTTTGCTTCAAGAAAGGAAATGGACAAGTGGCACTCAACAACCAAAAAAATTGTGGAGAATATTCCAATATTTTAGAAAACTTCTCAACCGTACTTAGTCAATCGAAGGATTTCCAACAGAAATTGCCCTTAGAACTAGTCGTGTTTCAGAAGCACCAGATAAAGAGAAAACTGCTATACAAGGTAAAAGGCTGAAAAATAACAAAGGATGTGGTAAAGAATTGTTCCAGAGCTCCTGAAATCAGTTGGTCCTAACACCTCAAAAGAAATTACATTGATCATGAAAGCCATTTGGCAAACTCAAAAAATTCCACGTGCCAGAAAACTGCATTGATACATCCTTTAAGTAGAAATGGAGAGCGAATGGTTTTAATAATTGTGGAGGGATTTCTCTTCTTCCATTTCTATACAATATTCACTCTCATTGTTTCCTGGACCGAGGTCAAACACTTGAATGTACAATTGGCGAGTATTGATCAGATATCAGACCAAATAGATCTTTGCCATAACCGATTGTAGTTCTGAAACTAATTCTTATAAATCAAAAAATTCACAATAACAAGAAATTTTAGAACATTTTGATATTAAAACGGGAGTGAGACAACGTGATGGACTCTCTTCATTAATCTTTATCTGAGCCTTAGAAGAAGTAGGGAGAGACGGTTTAGTGAAATTAGGAGAAACCGCTATCAGGATAGACGGACTAGGTTCCGCAAACGACATGGCGTCTATATAACAGGACACTGAAAACGCACAGACACCAAAACAAATTCTTAAGGAAACAGCAGAAACAGTGGTGTTCCAAATATCGCTTGAAAGAATAAAATACATTTCCCTCGGCACCCTGGCACTTAGAAATGATATAAATTACATATGAGAAAATCGAGAAAGCTTTTCATTTCAAATACTTAGGCGAAAGCATTCGGGAAATTGGCCTGGAGAGGACTAGTTATGAAAGTCGCAGACACAAAGGGGAAACAGCTTTCCGGCTTACAAAAGACATCTATAACAAAAATGCATGTCAAAATAAGCCAAGGTGAGGCACTTCAACACAGCAATCAAACCAGAATGTCTGTATAGGGCTGAGAAATAACCTTTAAACAGAAAGGGAGACAAGAATTCCAAAAGTGATAATGAAATTTAATGAGAATAATTTAAGATCCAAATTATGCTGAAGAAGATACGTACAGGACGAGAACTAATAATGAAATTGAGAAATACACCGACATGTATCCGGATACGTATAAAAAACAAGTTAAAACTATATGGACACATTAAAACAATGGAATCTACCACATTAACCTGACAAGCTGCGGGAGACTCCGAAACTTGCTGTGAGACCTAAATTAAAACAGTACAATGGATCGGTGCAGTGAAACAAGAACTGAAACAAGCAGTAATAGTAACATAACAAACAACACTGGAAAATACAAGTACTTGGGCATCAATGTTGAAAGTAAGCTGCTCGTGTTCTCCCTGTTTGCTTTGTTTATAGTGAGCTTTTTGCGATGGTTGAGAACTCTCATGCATGTTTCTGATTATACTTTCCGTATCTGCTGTCCCTAAAGGACTTTAACTAGTGGGCAACAATACTGGGATAATTCTACTACTAACCAGCAGTATTAGATCGACCTACTGGTACCTGTAGCACTCGCTTAAATATATGTCCAACCGAACCTAAAAAGTCGGCCCACGCGGTCTAGACTATACTGGCCACGGAATTGCATCTAGAGTGCAGAACAAATCGCTTCCAAATGAGACAGAGATACAGTTGTGGGGAATATGTACGTAGTATCGGCATTCGAAGGAAACGGCGGACTTCATGGGAGCCACTACTTTTTATAGCCAACATAACAGAACTCATTAGCACAGTTTAGGAAACGCTGCAAAGTTGAGTTGGGCGACACTGCCGTACTCCGAAGGTCAGGATCATCTCACAAATGACTCTCTGGTTCATCCATGTGAGAACAATTCAAACTGTGGTGTCACCGCCAGACACCACACTTGCTAGGTGGTAGCTTTAAATCGGCCGCGGTCCATTAGTACATGTCGGACCCGCGTGTCACCACTGTCAGTAATTGCAGACCGAGCGCCCCCACACGGCAGGTCTAGAGAGACGTACTAGCACTCGCCCCAGTTGTACGATGACGTTGCTAGCGACTACACTGACGAAGCCTTTCTCTCATCTACCGAGAGATAGTTAGAATAGCCTTCAGCTAAGTCCATGGCTACGACCTAGCAAGGCGCCATTAACCATTTCTAGAGAGAGTCTCACTTGTATTATCAAGAGCGATGTACCACAAGGATGAATTAAAGTTAAGTAAACAGAAGCTCCGTACTTTTCTTTATAGCATTCATTACGTATCCTGTCTCAGACCTCACGCCAGCCGGCGTGTGTGTACGCGTGCCTTTCGGTTACCCGTCACTGTGGACTGGCTGTCTTGTCACTCCACAACACAAACGTAGATGCAAAGGGGTCCCCTACAACAGAAAACGCCGTTTTGGCGAAAATAGCCAACTTCTGAGTTAACAGCAACTACGACCCACAAAATTTGTCGACTATACTTTTATCCTATGTTCATCATCACTGTCTGTTACGTCTCCTCAGACCACGCAACAGGCATAAAATCACATATTACAGTTCATAGTGATTACTTTATATAGAAATATTGAAGGCCTCAGAAGCTTGATAAGCTTAAATCAACGGAAATATTCATCAAAACAGCTTCAGCCGTTTAAATTTCCATGTGTTGTTTTATTTGAGAAATCAGTTTCAGCGCTATACAGGGTGAAAAGTATTTAAACCGACAAACTCTGTGAGGTTGTAGGGGACATCAAGACAAATATTTTTCTCTACTGTCAATTTTTCCTATGAGGAGTATTTAAACCGGTAGAGGAAGATTTCTCTGGCGGCAAATTAATTAAACCAACAATCACTTTTCCATTTTCTTTATGACCAAGAGACAACACATTAACACAACCCAATTTCAGTTACAGTATATTTTCAAAAATGCTTCCATTGGCACGTAAACAAAGGTTACACCGTCGCATCGAGTTCTGTCTGACACGAGCAAAAACCCCAAGAGTATCCTGAATTTGCCGGCCGGAGTGGCCGTGCGGTTCTAGGCGCTACAGTCTGGAACCGAGCGACCGCTACGGTCGCAGGTTCCTGCCTCGGGCATGGATGTGTGTGATGTCTTTAGGTTAGTTAGGTTTACTTAGTTCTAAGTTCTAGGCGACTGATGACCTCAGAAGTTAAGTCGCATAGTGCTCAGAGCCATTTGAACCATTTTTTTTTATCCTGAATTTTTCCTGCTGCTGCTACTAACCGGGTAACCAGATCCTCTTCTGATGTAACAGGAGTTGCGTAAACAAGGTTGTGCATCTCTCCCCACACAAAAAAGTCCAGAGGGGACATACCTGTGGATCGAGCATGCCATGGTACCGGCCCACCTCTGCCAATCCACGTTTCTGGAAACCGTCGGTCCCGGAATCGACGCACACGACGACTGAAGTGTGCCGCGCCCCGTCATGTTGGAACCACATGCGTTGTCTTGTAGGGAGCGGGACGGCTTTCAGCAATTCTGCCAATGCTCTGGAGAGAAAATTGTAATAGTGCCTGCCATTTAATGGCCTAGGTAGCAGATACGGCCCAATTAAACAGTCCCCAACAACACCGACCCACACATTAACGAAGAACCGCACTTGATGAGCGCTAGTAACTGTGGCATGTGGGTTATCCTCACTCCAAACATGCGAAATGTGCATGTTGAAGACTCCATCACGCCCGAACGTTGCTTCATCGTTGAACAACAGAGAGGATGGAAATGTAGGACGCATTTCACACTGTTCCAGGTACCACTGCGAAAACTGTTCTCTGGGTGGACAATCAAATGGTTCCAGGTTATGGACACGCTGTAAGTGAAATGGACGTTACAATTGCTCTCGAAGGACTGTTCTTACATTCGTCTGATTCGTCTCCATGTTACGTGCAATTGTACGAGTGGTAATTGAAGGATCCCGCTCCACGTGCTGCAAGACAGCTTCCTCAAATTGCAGCGTTCATACCGTGCGACGGCGTCCCTGTCCAGGTAATCTGCTAAATGACTCCATCTCACGCAGACGTTGGTACACAGCAGCAAAGGTCGTATGATGCGGGATACAGCGATTAGGATATTATTGTTGATAAACGCGCTGTGCAGCTCGTCCGTTGTGGTGCGCTACGTAGTACGCACCAACAATATCAGTGTACTCACACCATGTGTATCGCTCCATTAGTAAACAGAGACAATGCACTACTACACTGGTGGACAACAGTTGCCTACAACTGAAGAGCGTAATACGCCCTCTAACGACTGAAGATTGTAATACGGCCCCTAAGAATTGAAGAGCGTCATACGGTCTCCACCGGTTTAAATAATCCTCATAGAAAAAAATGACATTAGGGAAAAATATTTGTTCTGATGTCCCCTACAACCTCCCAGAGTTTGTCGGTTTAAATACTTTTCACCCTGTATTACGCCATCTTCCGGCCCCCTGACAGACGTGTACGAAGAATCCCACCTCTGATACAGTCGAAATAGTGGCCGGCATTCAGTGACTGATATCCGTCGATTTTTAACACAGTGATCCCTTCGATCATCATTTGTAGGCTGGGACTGGTTGCTCAGATAAAGTATGAAATGGGAATTTAGACAGCTGACGGTGTTTTGATTCGACATTTTACTTTGAACAGCCGAAGTCCTGTAACCATCTGTATTAAGATGAACTTACAGAGACTTAATCCAGACGAGCCGGCCGGAGTGGCCGAGTGGTTCTAGGCGCTACAGTCTGGAACCGCGCGACCGCTACGGTTCGAATCCTGCTTCGGGCATGGATGTGTGTGATGTCCTTAGGTTAGTTAGGTTTAAGTAGGTTCTAAGTTCAAGGGGACTAATGACCACAGTAGTTAAGTCCCATAGTGCTCAGAGCCATTTGAACCATCTTAATCCAGATGGAGCGATAATATCCTGCCATCCTTTGAGAGTTGTGGAGTCACAACTTCGTTATTCTGACGCAAGAATGAATGGCAATTACAGCCTGGAGCCTGCGCATCAGGCGAGCAAAGTGTGACGCCCTTGAGCCTCCTTCCTGAGGCCTCTCTCCGCGATGGCGACATCGGCGCGCCGTCCAGCGGCCCCTAGGGGGCGCCGTGGCCCGCCTATCAGCTGACCGCCGCTGTGCTGCGTCCCCCACCCCGTCGCCGCCCTAGCGGCGTGTAGCGCCAGGCGGTCAGATAGCCCGCGTCCCCTGGGGCCCGGGACATCACCCTGCGGACTCCAATGGCGCCCACGCCGGACGTCGGACGCCTCACTGCCGCCGCAAAAACACACTCGTAACAGCCGCCGCGCCAGATAGCGGGGGGAAGGCGACGCTTTTACGCCGTGCCGGGGACGGCAAGTGCCGGCCGGTCGTCGTGTGGGGCCGCGCTGATATCCTCCCGGGAGGTTCGATACCCGGTCTCTGTCAACAGGAGTCTTAGAGGACAAGCGGATACATGAAATCTGCGCCCAGTGAAATTCACCACTATAAAGAAATCTATGAACAATAAATTAAAGAAGGTCTGTCTATTGAGAGAACACGATTCTTTGTTTAGTTTAATCCTCATATACGTTTCACCACAATTCAAACATCTTCCGTGGAATTCATCACGTTTTGCCTCTGGTATATACGAGGGCTATCCACAAAGTACATTACGTTTTGGAATTAAAAATAAATAAAGTATTGGAAATTTTTTTTATTATATACAGATGAAAGCCACACTTAAATACTACTTTTCTACATAGTTGCCATTTAAATTAAGGCACTTATCGTAGCGATGGACGAGCTTGGAAATTCCTTCGTCGTAAAATTCGGCCGCCTGCGCCTTCAACCACGTGGTTGCCTCTTCTTGAAACTGTGCGTCGTCATCAAAACGCTGCATAGCCAACCACTTCTTCATTGCTGGTAATAAGTGGAAGTCGCTAGGTGCCAGGTCGGGACTGCACGGCGGATGAGGAAACAACTCCCACTTAAAAGATTCGAGAACTTCACGAGTGGCATTTGCCGTGTGGACCCGGGCGTTGTCGTGAATCAGCAAGATGTTTGAGCCCAACTTTCCCCTGCGCTTGTTTTGTATTGCTCTTCTGAGGTTGTTCAGAGTTTGGCACTACCTTTGAGAGTTTATTGTAGTGCCTCTTGCCAGGAAATCCACAAAAATCACACCTTTTCTGTCCCAAAAGAGGTAACCACGTAGTTGAAGGCGCAGGCGGCCGAATTTTACGACGAAGGAATTTCCAAGCTCGTCCATAGCTACGATAAGTGCCTTAATTTAAATGGCAACTATATAGAAAAGTAGTATTTCAGTGTGGCTTTCATCTGTATATAATAAAAAAAATTCCAATACTTTATTTATTTTTAATTCCAAAACGTAACGTACTTTGTGGATAGCCCTCGTACAAAGGGTTTGTTTTAACCGAATGCAACTAAATATTTCGAAAATGACGCATCGCACGAAAAAAATGTTTTAGCTAAAAAATTAATATTTATAAAGGCCTGAGCTACAAATGGCCACCTCTTTAGTACCATTCTTGCATGGGCGGGGGTCATCTTCGTATTGTTACTTATTTAGTAAACACAGTCGTAGTCGCATTTATGATGTTAATTTCGATTTTTAGATGACCGTTTTCGATCTTCTAAAGAGATAATCATCAGATCTACACTAAAGAACCGCCGGCCGAAGTGGCCGTGCGGTTCAAGGCGCTACAGTCCGGAGCCGAGCGATCGCTACGGTCGCAGGTTCGAATCCTGCCTCGGGCATGAATGTGTGTGATGTTCTTAGGTTAGTTAGGTTTAATTACTTCTAAGTTCTAGGCGACTGATGACCTCAGAAGTTAAGTCGCATAGTGCTCAGAGCCATTTGAACCATTTGAACTAAAGAACCGAAGAAACTGGTACACCTGCCTAATATCGTGTAGGGCCCCCGCGAGCACGCAGAAGTGCCGCAACACGACGTATCATGGACTCGACTAATGCTTGAAGTAGTGCTGGAGGGAACTGACACCAAGAAGCCTGCAGGGCTGTCCATAAATCCGTAATTGTACGACGGGGTGGGATGTCTTCTGAACAGCACTTTGCAAGGCATCCTAGATATGCTCAATAATGTTCATGTCTAGGGAGTCTTGTCGCCAGCGGAAGTCCTTAAACTCACAAGTGTGTTCCTTGAGCCACTCTGTAGCAATTCCGGACATGTGGCGTGTCACATTGTCCTGATGTAATTTCCCAAGTCCGTCGGAATGCACAATGGATGTGAGTGGATACAGGTGATCAGACAGGACGCTTACGTAAGTGTCATCTGTCAGAGTCGTATCTAGAGGTATGAGGGGTCCCATATCACTCCAACTTCCCACGCATCAAATTATTACAGAGCCTCCACCAGCTTTAACAGTCCACTGCTGTCATGCATGGTCCATGGATTCATGAGGCTGTCTCCATACCCGTACACGGCCATCCGCTCGATGCAGTCTGAAACGAGACTCGTCCGACCAGGCAACATGTTTCCAGTCATCAACAGTCAAATGTCGGGCCCATGCGATTCGTAAAGGCTTGTGTCGTGCATTCCTCAAGGGTACACGAGTGAGCCTTCGGCTCCGAAAGCCCATATCGATAATGTTTCGTTAAATGGTTCTCACGCCAACACTTGTTGATGCCTCAGCACTGAAATCTGCAGCAGTTTGTGGAAGGGTTGCAGTTCTGTGACGTCGAACGATGCCCTTCAGTGGTCGTTGGTCTCGTTCTTGCAGAATCTTTTTCCGGCCGCGGGGATGTCGGAGATTGTATATTTTACCCGGATTCCTGATATTCACAGTACACTCGTGAAATCCGCATTTCCTCGTTACCTCGGAGATGCTGTGTCCCATCGCCGGTGTGACGACACTGAAATGTTGATGCCCTGCCATTGTAGCAGCAGTAACCAATCTAACAACTGCGCCAGACACTTGTGATATATAGGCGTGCCTGTTCACATATATCTGTATTTGAATATGCATGCCTTTACCAGTTTCTTTGGCGCTTTAGTGTACATTCCTTGATGAAATTTCGATTCTATGTAATTAAATATGTCCGGTTCACTCCAGCATTGTTTTCCATTCGCGGTAGATGACACTGTTATCGACTGATATCAAGTGTGTCTTATTTCGCAGTTAAAAACCAACACATCTGATTCTACATTTCATTTACGATGTAAACGTAAATTTGTGATTTCCAACTGTTGATTTTACAGTATAATGTCAGTATAATGTTCATGTCTAGGGAGTCTTGTCGCCAGCGGAAGTCCTTAAACTCACAAGAGTGTTCATTGAGCCACTCTGTAGCAATTCCGGACATGTGGCGTGTCACATTGTCCTGCTGGAATTTCCCAAGTCCGTCGGAATGCACAATGGATGTGAGTGGATACAGGTGACCAGACACTCTCTGGTTAGAAACTACGTTTAGCGTGATCCAACACTGACGACGTGGATGTAATAGTTTTGTGTTCCCATCGGGTTGCTTGATATCGGTGAGTCCCCTGAACTCTCACCATTTGGACGCCTAATTTCGGTGAGTCCACATACCTCTCACCCATTGGGTGCTTCGTTTCGGTGAATATCCATGGCTGGTGCGCCTGTCACTGCCACTTCATGGACGTTTATCCTTATTACAGCGGTTGTAGTTTGTCTTCCACCAACAGCCGCAAAGCGGCCAGGGCGAGAGTTACGGCAGCTGGAAGGCAGGGTACAAGCCCGGCCACCGAAATCATGCATTTCCGGATTCACTAAATCAGCCTCGTAGAAACCACGTAACTATACAATTAGCTTATTTTCCAGAAGTGTTAATTATAGCCAATTTATTTGTAGTGTACAATCGCATTTGTAAAGCTCAATTAACGTTTGAACATCAGTATCAACCATTAGAATACAAGGTTTACATTTACGTCGGAAATGAAATGTAGAAAGAAATGCGTCGCTTACTAATTGCAACAACAGCACAGTTGATGTTTTTCGATTACAGTGTCATTTGTCAAGAATGGGAAACAAGTAAAGTGTACGTAATTTTTGCGGAAAATCTGAATATGCAATAAAAATACGGGATTTTCATATGAAAATATAAAGCTGATCAATGCTCACCATGCAAGACGGGTGGTTAGGCCGTTGCCAGTTGCAGCACAGACGTGTGTCCCCTTTACTAACATTAACTTTTCTTCTAGATCATTTTCTTCGTACGATGCGTCATTTTCTAATTATTTTGTTATCTCTAGTTAAACTTGAAACGTCCCCTCAGAAGAATTACACATGACTTTGCTAAAACTGACACACAATATTTTTAGCGAAACGCAATCTGACTTTCAAAAATCCCTACAAAAGAATGGCCCTGACTAACATTAACCTACACGTTTCACAAATCACTTACCTCACAAAAATCTTCGTTACTCGAACTACTGCAATACGGCGAGCGTCACTACTGCCAGCTAAATAAAAATTTCTAACTACTGAAGGCACTAACTACTGATAGGCATAGTTAGCAAATGAAAGATTTTGATAGAGAACAAACAATGTATTTACCTTAATAGTGTTCAAAAGTCATAATATATATAGCAGTTCATGACATCCATTGTTACAAATGTACATTTTTTGATGGACACACGTCCAGATCATCCGCTCTCAAAAATCCGCCATCTCACTTCCCCACATCCACCACTGCTGGCGGCTCACCTCCAACTGCGCAACGCTATGTGCTGTTAACAGCCAACTGCCCAACACTACAATAGCAAATTCCAACAATGCCACCCAGCCACAGACTGCACACAGCACAGCCAGTGATTTTCATACAGAGCGCTAGGTGGCGGTGGCGTTACCATTATAAGAACCTAAAAAGCCTACTTACAAACTAAACACCCTACATATATACGAATTTTGTATTAGGGAAGAACTATGTTGACACCAGAATGTGTTGATGTTTTTGGCTACATATATACTTCGCTTTTTTTTTTTTTTTTCGCATATATGTGTCCTGCGGGAACCAAAGAAATTTAGTTGCATCTCATCTGAAACACAATAACGTCTGAATAGAACTTTTGTTTAGAATATGACGTATATAGCATCTAATCTAGCAAAGTAGTGGAATTCAGCTGTGGTTCACCTGTCCTGAGCTGTATTGCATTATTATTTGCCGGCAAAATGTGTTGTTGCTATTTTTTTTTTGTTTTGTATCTTTAAAGTGACATGTGGATACAGGTAAAACTTCGAGATAGTTTGGTTTCCAAAACTGTTTGGCGTGGCTCACTATTTATGGATAGTGTTGCGGGTTTATACAGCTTTTACTAACATTTTGTCGCGTTAGTAGGCGAATTGTTGTTGTTACTTTGTCGCTGTGAGCTACACGCACTTCCCACTACGGAACATATAGAATTCGCAAAAAAAGGTAACTGAACTCCGTTATAAATCCGCACACAAACCCTCAAGAAATTTTGTCGATACCGACAGGTCAGTTTAAATACAAAAATAATAACAGTACGTTTTTCAGGAAACGAAGACCAAATACAGTTCGGCATAGGTCAAATACACCTTTAGTAAGAGTTGAAAGGGCTTTGTCAGTTAACTCCATCACGGTAATGTGACTGTGAATTTCGCGCCCATTACTTCTGGAAGTTTACTTGCTGACTAAAGCCCCTTTACACGAGCTAATTTCTTATCTCAGTCGACAACTCGCTGCAAGTCAGTTACCGGAGCGACTCTAGTGTATTATTTCAGTACTCTCACATACCAAGACCATAGTTTTCGTTTACATACCAGCGCCAGACTGTGTGTTATGACAGTTGCCTGCTGTGCATTTCGGCACCCGACATCTAAAAATGACGTTATTAGGAATCATCCTTTTTACGAATTAACCGAAAAACTATGAAGTAACAGAATGTAGGGACGAGCAATGTCAATAGAATTTTTAAAGACAGATGTAATACGAGCCGGCCGCGGTGGCCGTGCGGTTCTAGGCGCTCCAGTCCGGAGCCGCGCTGCTGCTACGGTCGCAGGTTCAAATCCTGCCTCGGGCATGGGTGTGTGTGATGTCCTTAGGTTAGGTAGGTTTAAGTAGTTCTAAGTTCTAGGGGAATGATGACCACAGCAGTTGAGTCCCATAGTGCTCAGTGCCATTTGAACCATTTGTTGTAATACGTCGGACAGCAGCCACTTCCGACAACACACCGCGAGCGGCCGAGGACGAGGAAGCCTGACCCATGGGGTGAGCCCCTAGGAAGAGGGACACTGCAGTCATTCTGCAAACGCCCAGCGGGATGCCGGGCCGTCGTCCTCGCCTCGCTCAAGAAGGGACACCATGCGAAGTGCCCGTCTGAAAACTAGAAGCGTGCAGAGAACTGATGCACACCTGCAGCCATCAGGACGGATCGCCAACAATGTACACACGAAAGCATCTGACATCCTCTGGCCTGGCGGCAATCACTTTATCTGCCTTAGAAAGCAGGGATGTGCCGACAATTTCAGCACCCCATGGGCACCGGGAGGAGCGTGCAAATAGCGCGGGGAATTGGCGCAGGGAGGCGTGTGAAAGAAGCCAGCGTTCTTAAGAAGATGTTTTTCTCGAAGGTGAGGACATTCCTTGTAAATGAAGGACGCCAGCAGATTTCGAGACAGCCCAAACACGAGTCTGCACAGCGCTCACGCAGATAGAGCGGTTATAAAGAAGCGTTGTGTAGCTGATCTCACAACAGCCTCGGAATGCAGGAAAACATCTTAAGAATGTGAAATCGTGAGGAAGATAGCGATTTACGAGTCACACGCCAGCCCACACCAGATAGGATATTTCCACCCTGCACGGAGAGGCTTGGCGATGAATCTGCGACTGTCATTTGGCTGCTTTGAAAATTTCGTCCGCCAATGACAACCCCGAAAGAAAGAATATTTCGAAAGTTGAGCTAAGAGATGGAGGAGGAGCGAGTAGGGGGAGTCGTGGAGACACGGCGGAAGCGAGTGGACGTAGGCGCTCCTCCACCCGTCGCCAACGTCCGCCTTCCGATACCGTGACAGCACAGCTTCTGCCACGCAATCGACAACGGTCAGAGAACGCAGAGATCGTACCTGGGCCCAGCCGCAAAGCTGCGACTGCCGATGAGGGCAGCAGTACAGCTCCGAGGCGATGGGCCGTACCAACGCAGCGCCTGCCGCCGACAGCAGTATACGACGAACGATAACGAAGAATGGTGAGACGATTCGTTCTCACCTCCTTCCCCTTAAGGGGCTCCGGAACGCCCTATACTTGCAATGTTAAAATAACGCTTATAAATTACATCTTTCCTCACAAAGTATTTGAGGTAGGAAGTTGAACTTTTTACAGATTATTTATTGGAATATGGCTACAACTTAACACAGGGATTTTACAAAATTTTAGTTCAGTTATTAAAGATGATTTTTTTTCAATTGTAATGACAATTCACAACATTTTTTTGCAATTTTTTATTTATATATTCAAAAATATACAGTTTTTTGGAAAAAGGCTGTGTTAAATTATGCAGAAGGTACTGTCTAACATTTACTGAAAGTTTGAAACAAATATGTTTGGAAGATCCTTAGAAAACATGTAATTAGTATGAGAAAATAAAAGTTTTGGGAATCGAGCGACAAAGATTGGATTAACTTTTTAGTGCATTCCAGGTCCATAGGATGGATTATCTTCATCCTCTGCAAACTCCTCCTCCAGCTTCCTCTTGTTCCTCCTCCTGTTTACTCTTGCTTGTATTTCTAGACTCTTTACAGCTCTGTCTGCAGCCCGAAGGCGTTCCTTGTCTAAAGCAAGCCTCGCTCGTAGCATGTTAGAACCTATCTTCATTCCCATATTTCTAAATACCTTGCACCTTACAATGTTGCCATCATTGAAAGTCGCAACAGCATCATACACATCAAAGTGAAGTGTTTCTATTCCAACAAATACAGTCTTGGCGATTCTCGACCATATAACACTATTTACACTTTCATTGGGGTTTTGAGTTTTTCCGTGAATACACTTTGTCAACAGTTCAGGTGCTGCTAAGTCTCTGAAAATAGGTTTTATCACCTCCATTATTGCATGAGGCAGACTATGCTTATGAGTATACAGTTCACCAGTTAGCAATCCTTTGTTATATTTACACCAACTGTCCTCTTCTTTGGGACACAAGCTATGTTGGGGATTTTCATCGGTTGAAGAAGTATGAAAAAAAAGAGCCCAAACAGCCTTCTTCATTTCGTCGACACTTTGTGTATTTTGCCTAATAGCCTTTACTTTTACTCATTATTATACTTCAACAAAACAGAGACTCAAGAAACAGAATTAATTACGAATATTTTCGAGATAACGACAGAGTAAATAAACATGAAACAATCGACAATCACACCAGCGATATATACTGAACCATCACAGGTTAGCCACAACACATACTTTATCTCACTTCACTAAAATGTACCTGACGAACACGGACGTTAATAATAACACCATTTGACAGCAGTTTAACAGCGCCACAGTAGGTCACGTCCATGTAGAACACATTTCAAAAAAAATTTAAAAATACTTGTAGTCTTCGGAATTGAATAAATTATATATCTATTAAAAGGTAATAGTCTGCAGATTCAGAAAACGCAAAAAAGTAAAAATTGAACTTTTCATGATTTTGAGCCTTTCCGGAGCCCCTTAATAACTCAGTCGTCCCCGCGCCCAGTCCAGTCAGCCCTGAGATTTGTAATTTTGTTTTGGTTTGTTTAAACAGCACAAAAATAAATACGTTTCTTTCATGTTTTGATCATATAAGCTACCTTTTACATTCGTACATGAACCCCTGTAAGACGTATGCTTTGCCGGCGATGGGCGAGGCATTACAGAATCTCTGACCAGAGAGTAGTTTGTCGTTAGTTGTTGCTTGTCGCTAGTCTGCGCTTGTCTGCGCGAGTCGACAGTAGTCGTCAGTCCGTGCTAGTCCGTGGTAGTCAGGTGGAGTCGGCATGTGTCGGCTGTGTGCTCTGCTCGCGACTCTGGTCAGGACTCTGGAGGATCAGTATTGTTGTAGAAGGTAAAGAAGCAGCCTTGCGCATATTTAATAATGTATGTTAATTGTAATTTAATTTGTTCCAAAAAATGCCCCAATAATAATTTTTATTATATAAAGTAACTCTTTTAAAGAAAAGCTTTCATTTCAATTTAAAGAATATTTCCAATGCATTATCATTCCTTCCAAGAATCAAAAAAATATATATATATATACGCCAGCATTGCAAGAATCTGTGTCGAAAAATATCTAATTAAGAGCAGATATATTTGCAGTTTGTATCGAGGTAAGAATTTTTTGCTTTTTTTATTCAGAATACAGGGCCGAAGGGCAGCGCTGCTGTCCTCATAAAATTTATCAGGTTATTAAACTTTTTTATTATTTTGCTGTTTAGGAATTTTTCTGTTTCGAACTTGACATTAAATGAGAAAAGAATTTTGTGGGAAGTATACGCATGGTTCATATTTTAAATATAAACAATTCTTTGGGGAGGTTACACTTGGTTCATTTTCATTTTTTGTGTGGGGAGGTTACACCCGTCAAGTCTGTACCCTTTGTGTCTGATTTCATTTCATTATTGATTCAAGTAATTGTTGGTTTCTAATGTGTTGCAATCTCATCAGTCATTTGCTCGTCATTTCTTACCTGACAGCAGAGAGAAGAATTTCACGAGTTCACTACATTTTTGGAGCCCAACGTGAGGCGACCTCATTGTTAATGTTTATTGTATCTGATTTCACAAAATAATTTCTCGAGTTCATCACAGTGTGTTCTTTACAAAGATAAGGCGATGAATTCTCCACACTCCTGAGAATTGATAAAAATACAGAAAGTTTCGTTCAAATAGATTAAAACATCTACATTTATTTGCCACAGGAAATTTACATTTACCAACACATCAAAGCCGTCGTTGGGAGTACTCAATGGTTTTGGAAGCTGTAATACAGGCATGACGCTCAGAGTCTAAGAGATGACGGGCTTGTGACTTGTGATACCTCTGTAGCCCTTAAGACCGCCTGACATCTTGCGACCAAGTTCCAGCGGACATGACATTTCTCCCAGGTTTGTTGGATTCGCGTAGGTTCCGCTGCTAGAGCTGTGTTAAAACTATTCGCTAAACGTTTGAAAGGCTTATAGTAATAATTTTATTTAAATATGGTTCTCGGACTTAGCGTCCGTCTTTCTTGTTGTACCTACACTGAAACTCTCCAGCTATGCCAGTAGGTGTAGGAACTCAATATCATAAACTACGTGTACAATAACACTGGGTTAGCACTGTCTCGAAATAATATATAGACACTAAGAGTAGCCGAACACAGCGCCGGCGTCGTCTGCATGCCACTCACGCATACCGTATTTAAAAAGTTAATAATACTAAAAAAGATACAACTTTCTATAGCAGCCTATGGTCTTTCTCAGGGTTAAAGCTATCTGCATACCAAATGTCGCCAGAATAGGTTCAGCAGTACAGTCTTGTAAACGTAATAGAAGGGTTACTTCCGCGTTTATAATATTAGTGTTGATATGGAAGTGAGGACTGACATGATTAAACACATTGAGGGTTGTGTAAGGATTGCCTTCTAGCGGTTACCCGCAGGTGCGCTCGGGTATCAGTAAAATGAAATGAAACGTTTCACTGGCCGGGAGACCCCAGTTGGGATGTTCGGGAGCTTGGTGCAAGTCTTTTTATTTAATGACACTTTGGTGACTTGAACGTCGATGATGATAAAATGATGGTGAGGCCAACGCGCACATCCTGCCGCGATCAGAAAGAAAACGACCTGACTGGGAATGGAATCCTGGAACTCATCAGCGTAAAACAGCAACGCTAACCACATTACTATGAGCTGTTCACGCAAATTTGAACAATCCAAAGAAGTTTCAAAAGACTCATGACGCACAGCGTCTAAAATGTGATGGGTTTGTGACTGATATTAGTAGGAATCATGGATTAAACACGTAGAGGACTGTGTAAACATTGTGTTCATTACGTTGAATCGTATTATGTAGAACATTCAACCAATCAAAGTATTTCCACAAGTATGATAAAGTTATACGCCAAAGAGTAAAGAGTATTCCAAAGTAATTATTGCTCCATTTTTCATCTCATACCCTTCAAATCAATGTACATGTGGTACTTTCTAAACTGGCCTTTGTTCTTCCTCAGTGTTTAAGCTATCTCCGCACAAAATTTTATCAAAATTGGTCCATCTGTTTGGTTGTGAAAGCCTAATAGTCAGAGTTACTTGCCCATTTGTAATATTAGTATCCTTGGTGTACTTTGACTAATATTGGCCCATTCGTTACCAGTTGTTTCATGCTTTGTTTTGATATACGCACATACCGTGATGATAGTGTAAACCGAAATTGGTAGTTATAACAATTGGCAACTAACCAGCTGCATGTTATTCATTTTTACAAATTCCAACAGCTGTTGGCAAAAGCCTTCAAAAATGATATAACACAGCTATTGTAAGCAGTAATTCTAAACTATTATGTAAACTATCCCTTGTAAAAAGTATCAGTGTTTAGATACAGTGAAATATACAGTTATTACTTAATATTATTTCCGAATCAATCCACGATATTCTGCGGATAATTAAGGGTACTCAGAGAATAGGTATAACTTATAATTTTCCCTTACTGCCCATGAGGTAACAGGCCCTTCACATCTGGATGATTCCACTTATTTCGTGTATTTCTATCTTACGTAACGTTTAGTTCCTTTTCGAAAAAGACAGGATTCCTAATATCGTCCTGGAGCAATGTCTGGTATGTCTCACTCTCGTCGGTATTTGGGAACGAAACGTGCCGTATTTATTCGCCAGTTGGTTGTGCGAAATGACGGGAACCATCTCGTTTACCGGAAAACTTCGTAAACGCTGAGGCACCCACTGAGAGGTCGTAATCCGCGCTCTAAATCAAGGCAGTTGTCATCAGATTAATTGCTTTCCCCGTGATGGATAGGCCCATAAATCGCAATCGCTGCGAGCGTTTGGAACTCGGACTATCGCACACGCGTTTTTGTCGAACACTTTCAGTGCCAGTTATTGACAGGTATTAGATTTTATTACATTTCACTGCACATGTGATTTGCTCTTTTTTTTAAAAAAAAATGGGAGGGACTATAGAGTACAGGAGTTCGTACGATTAACACAACCGTATGTTATATTTTCGTCCACATTCACCTTTAAATTATAAATATAGAAGCATGAGAGGTTTTTGTGTCATTTCGTTGTTTCACTAACTAGTAAAAACTACCCTGAAGCTGCAACGTAAATGAATCATGACTTGTTGAAAGGCCTTAAGTCTAGTTTTACCAATTTTAGTGAAGTATGTTGTTGAGATCTTTATATATAAATTCATACGTTAGTGTTAAAAGGATATTACTCCTTTCAACCCTTGACAAAACACAGGCTTAAGTCTTTTCATGTACCGTCAGTAGGCCTTACGTCCTTTTAACACTGATTGTTCATATCTGGTGGCCGCAATGCTATAACGAAACAACATTCCCAATGGAAAAAAATAAAACGTTCTGTGACCCAGTGTGAACAGGTTACATTTAAATCTCGTAACTATATGGAATTTAAGTACTCTTCAATTCTGAAAGAACGTACAGTTACCTTACTTTACATACGAAATTCCTGTATGTCATATATTTAAGCTTTAACGGCCGCTTATATGAATGGTATAGCTTTCGCTATCACCTTAGCATATGCAGAACGCAATGCCCGCGTCAGAATTAAGAAAAGAGTCGACATTCAGCAAGTACTGCCACATATTCCCCTTGGTGGAGAAAAAAAACGTTTTCTAGCAACGGTTGTTAAGTGGAACAACACGGCTAGAGCAGATGATGTTAGTGAAGAAGACTGACGATCAGTATTCGTAAAATCACTGACTTTGTGCCTGGCTTACGAAACTACATTCTAGGTTTTGTTTATTATGCGTTTGGGTGTTTTATAAGTCTTAAATAATATTACTTCTGGAATATAGTTAGATAACTCCAAAAATGTAAGAAATGAAGTGACTTAGATGAATTTAGCGACCATTAACGAAACTATATTAAGCAGCTATCGTGTATTTTAAAAAATAATGCTTTCGCATAAAGAATTTGGTTTTAGTAGAAAATAACAACATCAAAAACAATGAGAAATACTATTTTTTAAATTATTTTAAAAATCATGGTCTCCATGCACTCCAAATACATTAAAGTCGACTAAATTGTTTCTGAAATAAATGTAATAAGCATGTCCAAAAATAAGTATCAGCAGTTACAGTAATATGAATGGAAGTCACACAACTGAACCAGATGGCAAACAGTTTACTTTTCTTTAAGTTTTCTCAGACGTAGAGTCAATGGACTTCAGCTCTTTCAACAAGACATGATTCAAATTTTATAAAACGTTTAGAAAAATGAAGATATCCTGTCTACAGAGGATGATGTGGATGATAGGATTTTTGACGCACCTTGGAATTCGGTTGAACATTACAGCGTGTCATTAATCCATTTTGTTATTCTCCTGACTTTCGCAGACCTGTACAGTCAGGGTTCGTGATTTGGCATGAAGTATCATGATTACGACGAACCCTTGAACATTAATTAAACGTCAAGCAAGGGACTTTGAGACTACAACTGCAAGGGCTTGCTGAAAAGTAATGCCTCAGTTTTTTTTTATGTGAACACTCTTAAGGCTTTCTAAATAACACAGATATTATTAACAAGCTACACGTTTATTCTTCACGTCTATATGTTTATTTCACAACACAGTCACCCCGGCGATGAACATATTTCTCCAAATGAGACACCTATTCATTGATACTGTCACTGTAGAATGTTTGACTTTGTTGACAGAGCCGCAGTTTCACGTCTGTTTCACCACTTCATTGCTACGGAAGTGAAGTCCTCCAAGGTATTCATTAAGTTTAGGAACCAGATGAAAATCTGACAGGGCAAGTAGGGACTGTATGCAGGATGATCGATGTCAGTGAACCCGAGGCGTCGGATTATTGCATATGTCTCATCGCTCGAGTAAGGCGTGACATTATCACATTCAAGAAGAGGGTTGTCCACACATGGATGAACTCTCAAAATTCGAAATTCTCTTACAATGCGCTGTGTCTCAAACACTGAGATAGTTACGTTATACACTGCCATGTCACACGCTGCAGTTTTGGAGCTCTTAGCAGCAAAAGGCTGCAAATAAATAGACAATAAAAATAAAATGTAGAATAATAATGTTCGTTAAGGAAAATATAAACTTTCAGAGTTTCCACATTAAATGCTTGAAAGCATTCCACTTCTGCACTCTCTTGTACTAACTGTGAAGTATGCAAACCACTTTACGTTTGTATATGTCGTGAACTGTTCAGTGTTTTTAATAAGCAGTAGCACTGCAACTCTGTAGTAGTAGAGCAAAGTATGTTGGGCCCCAACTCTCCACTGTTACCAGATGTATTCAAGATGGTGGATCCAAGATGGCGGCAGTAGATATGGCAATGTCGCAATGACATCATGGTGGAAAGTTCAAATTTTGGCGGGAAAATAGGTCAGTTGGGCTACCTGCACTAATCTAACGCCTTCCTCTCCCCCCTCCCCTCCCTCCCTCAGAAAATGGCCGAAAGTTCAAATTCCAGTAGGGCAGTGCAACACACCATGGCTACCTCCACTAATGTAAGAGAATGGTGGGAATAGAGGTCACTTGGGCTACTTCCACTAAGCTAAGTCATCCAACCGCCACCTCTTCCCAGGTTTCAGTCTGCACTGGGCTGCTGGAGAGAGGAACGAGTCTACTTTATTTATTTTGGAACAATTTATTTGTTTCTACACCAATCTCCAGACTCTGGGGATTAAAAGAACACATGTATTTTCGCACATGATTTGTCAGAATATTATACTATTTTCGCCAAACTTCTCGTTACCAAGCACATAGCAATATCATTTGCATAGCAGTATCGCTCGCGCAACATAATTCTCTAGATAAAGGCTGCGAAATGTGCAACCACATGACGATATTGAATCTTCTGAAATTTCCACGCTGTCACGAAAGCTGTCCAACACATATTGAGTATTAGTTCGCTATTCGTCAGTCTAGAGGACGAGATGGTTAAGTCAGCTACATTCCTGCATTCCAACAGGTCTCTCCATTCAGACAGCCTACTGTTACCCAGAAACGTGAATCATTCCGGCCACAGGCCACTGGCCCTGCGCAGCACGTACATGCAGTCAGAAAATCTTTCTAGGACACCGATCACATATATATTTCATCACTGTACCTACAATTAAATATTATGATCACTGTGTCTTTTGAACGACATTCGACAATGAGCGAAGTATCGGAAATACACCTTGCTGACGGCTGTGGCTCTAGAAATAGAAATATCGGTACCATTCTTATGACTTGACATACTCCTCCCTTTGCTATCACAGCACTCCAAGTCAAATCCATACCCTCCATATGACTGAACATAGTCACTTCTTTTCCATATGTCAGAACACAAACACATACTTTACAAGCCTGATACTCAAGATGAACCTGTCACTCATCTGCTACTACTAAGTATAATTTTTCGACAATAACTGATTGCTGCCAATACGAAACAATAATGACCGAAAATCAACGAAGGGTGGACATGTCTCATAAGTTTTCTTGTGAGTGGTACCACTGTGTCTTAGAAAGAGAGATGTAAGCGTCTTAAACACCGCTAGATATTGTAAGAGACGTCCATCCTACTCTCACATGCAATCTTGGTTCTACACGTGCATACAAGTATCCATGTTGAAAGCCATACTGGCTTTATAAATAGAGGTACAGCATTACCTACGAATGACATGGTTTTTGCAGACAAATACCACATACTGAATATAGATAGTGATCGTAAGAGTGTGTATAATCAGACAAACGTTGCACTTACATATCGGCGATGGTGCACCCTCATAATAAAATTACCGAGTATTAAAAGTGATTCGCCTAAGGAGCATGGTATGAAACCAGTATTTGTAACTCCCTCATGCAGCCACTAGATACACTACTGGCCATTAAAATTGCTACACCAAGAAGAAATGCAGATGATGAACAAGCATTCACTGGACAAATATATTAAACTAGAACTGATACATGACTAGATTTTCAAGCAATATGGGTGCATAGATCCTGAGAAATCAGTACCCAGAACAACCACCTCTAGCCATAATAACGGCCTTGGTGCGCCTGGGCATTGAGTCAAACAGAGCTTGTATGGCGTGTACAGGTAAAGCTGCCCATGCAGCTTCAACACGATACCACATTTCATCAAGAGTAGTGACTGGGGTACTATGATTGGCAACGTGCTCGGCCACCATTGACCAGACGTTTTCAATTGGTGAGAGATCTGGAGAATGTGCTGGCCAGGGCAGCAGTCGAACATTTTCTGTATCCAGAAAGACCTGTACAGGATCTGCAACATGCCGGTCGTGTATTATCCTGCTGAAATGTAGGGTTTCATAGGGTTGAAATGAAGGGCAGAGCCACGGGTCGTAACACATCTGCTGTTCAAAGTGCCGTCAATGTGAACAAGAGGTGACCGAGACGTATGACCAATGGCACCCCATACCACCATGCCGGGCGGATAAGATGCCTGTCATCTCGACTGCTAGCGATATGAGGCCCTTGGGATCCAGCACGGCGTTCCGTATTACCTTCCTGAACCCATGGATTCCATATTCTGCTATCAGTCACTTGATCTCGACCAACGCGAGCGGCAATGTCGCGATACGATAAATCGCGATAGGCTACAATCCCACCTTTATCAAAGTCGGAAACGTGATGGTATGCATTTCTCCTCCTTACACGAGGCATCACAACAACGTTTCACCAGGCAACGCCGGTCAACTTCTGTTTGTGTATGAGAAATCGGTTGGAAACTTTTCTCATGTCAGCAAGTTGTAGGTGTCGCCACTGACGCCAACCTTGTGTGAATGCTCTGAAAAGCTAATCGTTTGGATATCACAGCATCTTCTTCCTGTCGATTAAATTTCGCGTCTGTAGCACGTCATCTTCATGCTGTAGCAATTTTAATGGCCAGTAGTGTATTTTTCCAGTATTTGTAACACATTTTGTCTGGAAGCTATGTCAGAGGTTGGGTGATATATCGACTGGGTTACAGGCGATGGCTGATTGAGAAGGATTACAAACAGTAGCAGATGGTGTGCTGATAGATATTGTAAGAAATGTACACCAGCTTTTCAGACGTCGAATACTACATTTTCAGTAGAAATCTGTCTGGGATTTGGAATCAAGTCTTTCCTTTCAACCACGTACATGTATTGTATCTGGTGGAGAAGTCCTTTAATGATTACAGCCATTAGTGAATCATATTTCGGGCCTCTCATATCTGGAAACAAGTCAACTTTCTCGAAGCTATCTGCTACAAGATGCGTCTTGCAACTGCCCTGCAGACTTTGTGCCACCATCCCTGCAGCTTCGTGCATGTGATCATTCAAATGTAAGTCGGAACCGAACAGAATTCTAAGAAAGCCATATCTGCCACCCTCTGCAACGCAGCTGAAACAGGCTGAGATGGGTAACTGCGATAGGAATATATTTTGACCATTTGATGGAAATGGGAACATGTCAACTGTGCATGATGCGTAAGGTCAGCGCCAAACGCAGCTTGCTCCTGCAACACGAGGTAGTATAAAAGACAGTACAGGAACTGGGGGAAGGACGAGGATTTTCCTACTGCATTGTGGTGCTTCTCCAAACTAAAAACAGGTACTACAGATCGACGTCCCTCAGGGCCAATTCACCCCAACATTCTATCATCGTTATTCTATACCATTCAACGGAAAAAATTACTAACTATAGAAGCTCCACTAACTTCATCCGATAGAGAACTCGATAATATTTTTACTGCAACTCTCTCCTCCAATATATCGAAAACAAATACTGCATGTTTGCCAGCATTGAGCACATGTGACTCCTTCTACATATACAGCTATTGATCCATTGCATGGACCAGTGTAAAGTTGCATCACCTGTACAGCAGGAAGATGATCATATCCCACAAACTATACTCTAAGTCGAAGAGACCCTCCCTGTGACCCTGTGTTGTTGTTTGAAAGTTTTCTTTTTTCTGCTGTAACACGCTTTGTACACTGCCACACATTTTGTTTTTTCTGCCATGACTTCGAGGTCTGTGTCAGGTTCTAAACTGACATTAACACATTCTGATCGATTGCTTCTCATAGAAAACTAGATGTCGCGCAGAATAAGTCACATTGTTACTGCTGCTACCATAACACACCACACCTACTGGACGATTTTAAATAAAAGACAGTCAGAACATAAGGAAACAGGAAGAGTTTGGCGGCGTTGTGGAGAGTTTCCTAACCGCTGTCCGAAGGTGACTGATGACCTCTACATTTAAACTCATCTGTCACTGTGACAGAATAGCTGATGGCTCAGCATTCCATTTCTACTGATTCCTCATATTGCAGTCATGTAAGGGATCACTGTCCCCCCCCCCCCCCCCCCAACAAAGCTCTTTCTCCAACTCAAACAAGCGATGTCGGTCGTTAATTATGTGGTAACCAACAGCATACCAGTGGATGGATGGGATAGAAAAGACACAATCGATGTACTGTAATAGTAAGCATCACAGTTGATAGTGCAAACAATTTTAGCAATTTTACAGTAATTTCAACACCAACCAATGATGTGGCAGCATGTTTCCCAATTTCAGTATAATAGCTGAACCACCCCTACCCTACTTTGCGAGTATCATTACAAATGTAGATAGATGACTGCACAGTAAGTCCATTCATAGTCGGTTCTCAAACATATACATCAGACAGTGCTCTACATATTTCTAGTACCTCGTGCATAGCGCTTGATTTACTATTTATCTCTATGCAGATGGGAGTCACAGAGCATTCATGCAGTCTTAGGATAAAATTAGAGACTGAAAGATCCCCATTGCACTATCTTTGACCAACCTACCCTGCAGTACCATTTCCGATTTTATCTGCAGCCTACTGGTACATTCCCTGTCTCGTGAATGAATGGAGTCCTCTCCTATCAAAGGCACAAGATTTCTCCAGATGCGCCCATGTCAAGGAGATTAGCACTCTTAATCGCTGTATAGTAACAGATTTTAAACGGTTGTGACATAATAGCAGACGATTAAGAAGAACAAGAAACGAGTGATTTTTACGCATGATGGAGCTCCAGACAAATGGAGTTCGAAGCATCTTCCGTAAATCAACTACGCTATCAATTTTAAAGTACTGTTCTAGTGTGTGGGATCAGTGCCAGGAGGGTACCGGTAGGTGAGAACATTAACACATGCACTCCTAAGGTTACATGGTTGTGCTCTTAAAATAGACTATAATGTTAGATCACTTCAGTTTCTGACCTACCAGTCATGTGGAATAGAGCGCTGTTAATATTCCAATGTAAGAAATATATTTCCAGCGCATAACATACATCCTGCTTGCAGGTTTCTCTACGATAAACTATTGTAACAAACTGTAAAACGAGAAAACTACTTCCTAAAAACTGTGGCTGTGTGTGATTCATACACAATATATCTTTCCAGAGATGTATAGCGTCCACTGTTCACATCCAATGATGGTTCAGAAGTTATACAATGGCCACATCAGTCCTATATAAAATGATCGTTAGTAGCAGAGTATACCTCTTACAAGGAAACAGATAAACACATAGCAGCAGCGTCCAACATGTGAAATTACAAGTCATGTCGCCACTAACTCTATAAATAGCACATCTGGCAAGCATATGTATACACAGGGATTGCAGTGTCTCACAAACACCTATCGCTAACCTAGTTATGAAACTGAAGTGTCGATTTTACACCCAAGATGTGATGGAGGAATGGACTACATAACATAAATCTTCGTTCTTTTAGAGGAATATGTTATGTTTAATCACACATGAGATGGAAGTCCTCTGATGACTGTTAACGATTGCTAATAGCCACTGCTAAAGACCCACATAGCACACCTGGCTTTATACAAGTCAAATGCTGGCTGTATTACACAACTGATGTATCCTTACAGAACATCATAAAGAAATGGTCAAATGACCTTCAGCAAATTTTTCCTCTCTCTCTCTAGAATGTATCATCAGTGTACCATTAAATCATACCTCATTACAACTCCATCTCAATCGATCACTCCATCCACTCTATGTCACTCATTAAAGCAGATACAAGTAAGTTTAGAGGCAGATGGTTCTCTGTCTTCCTGAAAGCGTCAAATACAGTAATCAACTCGTATGTATCACTGTTACCTCAATAGACATACAGTAGAATACAGCTGCTACGGAAAAAATGGTTGTGTCCCTGTTTCCTCCCACTTACATGTCGACGTTTTTTGGGATTCCTCTTGCTGGCGCGTACTTGTTTCCATGTACAAATTATTCTGAGCCAGCCAGAAGACATGCAAGTACTTCCTCAATTTCCCCACATTTCAGTCCATTTTTCCTCAATTTATATATATTTTTGGCAATTCTATCGTTTTTATGTCAATTCTACCCTTGCGATCATGACGTAAGCTCTTGTTCCATGTTCTAAAATTACTTGTAAATTTAGTACAGCTGCCAACACCTAGCTCAAATGCACTGATCAGGAGGCACTGTATAGCACTGTACTCGATTGTATGCAGTCGCTTCCACCCTACATATTCCACATTTGCAGAGCGTGTGCTCTGTTTTCTGTATGTCTGTGTCATTGAGACACTGTTTTATCCATCACCGACATCTTGAATAAATTTGGCAACAATGGAGAGAGGGGCAGAATATACGTTGTGCTACTACTATCAGTTTCTTTGGCTCTTCAGTGTATAAGCATTATATACCTGTTTCATGCTACAGAAGCTTTGTTTTGTGATAGGAAAGTAGCGTAAAAGATTATTTTCCTCAACAAAAAATCATGCCCAGTGTATGTTCAAAATGGCAGCGAAGATATTAAGGAATTTTCAAACGTCGGTAGAGGAGAATAGTTTTCTCATAAGCTTATGCCGATGTTCTCAGAGTGTTGAGACACAGATCGACTTTATTTACTTGGTTTGATCACCTAACGGTGTGGTATCGACAGCTACGATGCCACAACATAGATGCGGTCTGCTAAGTTGGCACTACGACAGACATCGACGATAGCGTCCTCTAGCTGGTGCTATCGAGGTCTACGAGCTCCGCTACAGATTCTGCCCATTTTGATCAAGAGCAGACGGCAAGGACACTTTGCTTGCTATTGAGACTTAGTACTACTTACGACGGGAATACGGTTTCGCACCTACGGGCTCTTCAGTTGCAAAGTTATATATTCAGATACTATTGTGATACAGTAAAATCATTTCTAAGAACGGTACCGAGAGATTTTCACATTTTCCTGCTCCTACTCACTTCCTGAATTCGGCCAACCTTTCAGTTTTCAGGGGCAGACGCACGCCCCGTCTTCCAGGCGGGATATAATAAACGGTTTCCTTTAAATTTGGAGAGGAATGTCATTTGTGCAAAACTAAATCAGTGATGGATAGAGGGAAACTATATTAGACAAATTTACTCAAACATAATATTATTTAGAGGACAATGGTAATCTTTTACTGTAAAGTGACCAATTTAATGTATAAATATAATGTCCCATACATATTGATGTCGAATAACTGTAAGCCTAAACAGAGCACTATTTATTATTGCACTTGTCAGTTACTATAAGCCTTAAATGTATTTTATTTCATTATTATTTCTTGCTATTTGCTTTACGAGAGAAATTTTAGATTGTCGGCAGAGATTCGTTTTTTAGCTTAGTGAGTAACATACAAATCCATTATCAAATAGTCCTGGATAGCCTTTCGCTGTATAAGCAATAGTTTTGCTTGTTAAACAGTAATACTTGCTTTTATACAATGATAACAACAGATTGGCATCATATGTATGGTGTCCTGTAGAGTGTTCAATCATGCAACAGGCTAAAAAACAGCATCGAATGCACTGATCATAGGGGATCTCGTAGTTACTCTTCCTTGGCAAACAAATATCATAATATGACACAAAACTTGACAGTTATGGTGACCATTATAGCTGCTCAAAGCAACACAAAATACCATACAGCAACAACAACAATAAAGTCATGCCTTCATAAACGTTATTCTCCTCAACAGCAACAATAATTAAGCATTAGAACCTAATTCTTAACTCTTTACTCAGCATTCGCTTTTACTATAAATACCATAAACACCAGTAAATCCATGGAGAAGAAATAAGAACTTTGAGGTTCGCCGATGACATTGTAATTCTTTCAGAGACAGCAAAGGACTTGGAAGAGCAGTTGAACGGAATGGATGGTGTCTTGAAGGGAGGATGTAAGATGAACATCAACAAAAGCAAAACGAGGATAATGGAATGTAGTCGAATTAAGTCGGGTGATGTTGAGGGTATTAGATTAGGAAATGAGACACTTAAAGTAGTAAAGGAGTTTTGCTATTTGGGGAGCCAAATAACTGATGATGGTCCAAGTAGAGAGGATATAAAATGTAGACTGGCAATGGCAAGGAAAGCGTTTCTGAAGAAGAGAAATTTGTTAACATCGAGTATAGATTTAAGTGTCAGGAAGTCATTTCTGAAAGTATTTGTATGGAGTGTAGCCATGTATGGAAGTGAAACATGGACAAGAAGAGAATGGAAGCTTTCGAAATGTGGTGCTACAGAAGAATGCTGAAAATTAGATGGGTAGATCACATAACTAATGAGGAAGTACTGAATAGGATTGGGGAGAAGAGAAGTTTGTGGCACAACTTGACCAGAAGAAGGGATCGGTTGGTAGGACATGTTCTGAGGCATCAAGGGATCACCAATTTAGTATAGGAGGGCAGCCTGGAGGGTAAAAATCGTAGGGGAGACCAAGAGATGAATACACTAAGCAGATTCAGAAGGAAGTAGGTTGCAGTAGGTACTGGGAGATGAAGAAGCTTGCACAGGATAGAGTAGCATGGAGAGCTGCATCAAACCAGTCTCAGGACTGAAGACCACAACAACAACAACCAGTATGAACAATCTGTAGAATGTACCAACGATAAATATGAACGACAGTAGGCCTATTTCCAAGAGTAAAATGTCAATTCAGTCTGAAGCAGAACAACCGAATGTAAAATCTATAAACGAATGCGCTTGTGCCTGCACAGGAAGATACATCGGTAATAATAAAAATACATTATAAGAAAGACACCAAAATAATGCAGCAGCTTGCACATAGCAAATATCACGCATACGATGACAGAATATGATGTACGCGCTTCGTTATGGGGGTCATTTCCGTAATTTCCCTGACAGTCAGCAGCAAATGCTTTTGTATAACAAAAACAAACACGTGATCCTGCGCTAGTAGACGACTGGTATTACCCAAACTGACATGGTATAAACATGGGCAACTGGCATAAAATGTGGCGGCGCCTTCGCGTGTTTATGTTGTTTGTATAGATTAGATTAGGTTTGGTCGTACTCAGCGACCAAGGAAAGACGGAATATACGTGAAATCGTGAAAAATGTAGGGTAGAGCGTTATACCTTGGAAAATTTTTCAGACTTTCACCTCTAGGCAACCCTGTAACTGAAGTGTAGTATATTTTATTATTCAATTTTGAAATGTTTGTGTTCAGCACATCATGTCTCACAACAACAAAAACAGTAGAAAAGGGTAGGGTGATTCTAATATCAGCCACTGGATTAAAGCGCCAAACAGGAAACATTGTATGCTCCTAGGTACACTATCCTCTAGATGCAACACTATTTCCTGCTGCTCGATTAGCAAATATTGACAGATTTCGTTCAGTGTTGACTAACGCAGTTACTTACAGTTGTATATGCATGCAACAAAAAACATTCTAGTGAGTTTCCCTGCAATTTACTAGCCAAATGATGTACCCTAAAATGTGATAGTAGCAGTTGTATGATCCTTTTGTGTATTGTCTGGAGCAACTATCATTGTAACCGAGTATCTCGATCGCCAAATGATTTTATCATATTATTTCGTTCCCCCCAGTTTGCATTGAGGGGGTTGAAAAAAAGAGAAACTGCCGAATAGGCTGCGGGGATTAGTTTATCCGAAAGCTGTCACTTTCACGGGCAGCAGAGAGAGGCATTTAATTCGTTTACAGGGCACTGCTAGCATACGGAAAGCGGGAACGATGCTCACACGCTGCATGCAGCGCTACAGCAGTTCTGGTCTCCCTGTTCGTATAAAATAATTTTGCCAATTCCAGTGGCTGAGCGGAGCAGTTCAATTATTGATGCTCGACTGCAGCAATCAAGTTTCAGCGGATTGGTCAATTACTCGCAATAACGAGTAAACACTTCCTGGAAAGCGGTATGGCCGGCAGCGGCGACGGCCTTTCTCCGGTGACGACACGTCATCTGACCGAGATGTCTACGTTCACTCTCACCGAGGTGCAACATGCAACGGTGATGACATCGATAACGATAAGCAACATGTGTTGCTGTGACGTCATCCAACTTCCCCTTGCACACACAGACCAAGCGAGTGTGAGGAGTAGCGCCGTATACCGATCCTGCCTTGGAGGCGGTTAAGTGGGAGATGTGTCTCAGAGCTGGATGGTGACAGATGGTGACGCGAGACTGGACGCCCACGTAGTTTATGTATCAGCCGATAGAGGACAATATTGGATAGGGGGACTGTGATTTTAGTTTCGATTGTGCCCACTCGAGTACACTAAAGTAATAGAATGTTTTTCATAAACTGTTAAGTGTTATTAGGTCTTTTTGTGTACGTAAAATGTTATAAATGTGTTTTAGCAGTACGAATGATGCGTGAGTGTGGTTTAAGGTTAATATGAAGATAATTGTTTAACGAGTTATTTAGTGGGATTTATGTGGGAACATTTCGAAGAAGTATGGATGTGCACAAAGGGGATTTTTGTAGAACAGATTTGTAAAGTAAGTTTATGGTAAAGGAAAAATTAATTCAGGTATAAATAACAATAGTAAATAACTTTATGCAGAAAGAAAACTTCAGCATATTAGATAATTACGTCGGTAAAAAAGCAGTCGTTAGGTTTACTATTTTGCGATTGGTTACTGATGAAAAGCGCGGACTGACGCGGGAGAATGTTGTTTTGCTATTGGCTGTTGAGTAAACTGACTAATGGTAAAGCAATATTCTTCACGCGCCTTTCTCTGCTGGTAGAGAAGACTTAGAGTA
This sequence comes from Schistocerca cancellata, assembly GCF_023864275.1. Lineage (NCBI taxonomy): Eukaryota > Metazoa > Arthropoda > Insecta > Orthoptera > Acrididae > Schistocerca > Schistocerca cancellata. Next base: position 715,282,574 of record NC_064630.1, read on the forward strand.
TTCAAGGGAGGTGTGGGAGCCCAGCCATGAAACAGTTCGGACATGTGTAGTAGTAGTTCTGATGGAAATGATAAGTTGCCGGATCTAGCAGAGTTCCATACATGAAAAGTGTTGTAAAGTGACGGCATAATTATTCCGATGGGTGTGTAGAAATTTCGGAATTTTTAAGTGAATTATGTGATGAGAAAAGATATAAACTACGTGTGGCGTATTGAGCAGGTCGGTGGCTAAAAACTGTGACTGCATAAGGTGCCGACAGACTTAATATTTGGCGAGCATTCTCATCCAAAAACAATGCGTATTTTTTGTGGCTATTACGTTTTCGGGAAATGAAACACCATAAACTTGCTAACGTCTGTGAGAGGGATAGTGAGTGACTGCGTTAAGACTAGCACGGGCTTCGCAGTGACACTTGTTCACCTAAGTTTCAGAATATATTAATTAAGGACAAAATTTCCAATCTTTAATTTCGTGTGAAAACTTACTCCCGAAATGTAGATTTAGTGACTTTAATTGCAGCCTGGTTCACGTCGAAGTACAGTAAGTTTCGCTCGGCTTCCCTACTGATGATCTGCTGAGTCAATGTTCACAGGTAGGTGCTGTTTCGTCGTAAAGGGACGGAAAGAAATGCGCCGGGGCAAGTGGTCAAGATACTAGACATACGTGCGAATAGAAGGCTTGAAACCACACATCTATTCTTCGACGTCTGTGGTTACCTTGGTAGACTGAACAGAATTAACATGAATACCGCAATCGACCCATTGAAAGATGCACAACTGATATATTTTTCAATATTTTAGTATTCCAGCTGGTGATCAGTCACTAATTATCGCGACATAAGAGAAGGTTGAACTCCGGAGTCCTTGCTTACTTTCCTTTTGTCGCCCTTCGACACGACTCAACACAGCTGATATTTTCTAGCAAGTATTAACGAGGGACGTTCAGTAAGTAATGCTACACCTTTTTGTCTCGGCCACTCGGTTGAAACATTTCGAAACTGGTTGTATGAGATCGAGCAATATTTCCGCTTCAACTGTATACTTCCATGAAGTTCTCATACGTGCCGGTGTCATACATAGCCTTCAAATGGCGTCTGCGACGGAGGTGAGTTCTCCCCCCCCCCCCCCCGAGTCCTATTGTATACCGCTCCTTTGCCTTTCCCCACTCCATGTCACGTCTGCCCAGCACCCGCCCCCCTCTTATGGGTCCTCGTCCTCCATCGGCTCTTTCCCTCCTCGTCCTCCAGTTCGTTTCTTTCCTGTCCACACACACCCCCACCCCCTTTCCTTTCCCATCATCTGTCCGGGTTCCTCCCATCTGTCCTCGGCCGTGGTATATCATATTTGTGCTCAGTGTTGTTCGTCGTTCCGAAGTGTTGCGAACAGAAACCATGCTGTCGCTGGGTGTAAATTATATATCAAATGGTTCAAATGGCTCTGAGCACTGTGGGACTTAACTTCTGAGGTCATCAGACCCCTAGAACTTAGAACTACTTAAACCTAACTAAACTAAGGGCATCACACACATCCATGCCCGAGGCAGGATTCGAACCTACGATCGTAGCGGTCGCGCGGATCCAGACTGTAGCGCCTAGAACCGCTCGGCCACCCCGGCCGGCAAATTTTATATCTCTTGCGAACAGAAACCAGACTTTCGCCGTGTTTTTTTAATTGCCCGTCTATTCTTTTACCTGTCTGCTTCATATGTATTTTATTAGCATCATCAAACCTTTGCTTTATGTTTTAAGTTCCACGATTTTCCGCCATGTTACCATATAAGTCACCGATTTTATCGCCTGCTTTTATTATTTATTATCTTCATCTTTTTAAAACAAATTCTGTAGGCTGAAGAGCGGCATACTAAGCTGCTGCCAGCCCGCCCCCTTTCTTTTGGCGGAATAGCAGTATCGCAGATATTCGTGGGCACTTGCGCAGTGTCTACGGAGACCTGGAAGTGAACAAAAGCGCGGTGAGTCGTTGGGCGAAGTGTCTGTCATCAACGAAACAAGGTGGCGCATACCTGTCCGATCTCCCGCGGCCGGCCGGCGGCACTAAGCTGTGGCTCCTGCAGCGTTGGAACTCTTATTCGACGCGATCGACGGAAGCAAACGAGCTTCTCTTTCTCCATTTAGACACACGCAAGTCTGCACAGACGAGAACAGCTCACAAAACTTCATTGAATTGTTCTTCCTCATCCACCCTACAGTCCAGATCTAACACCTTCCGTTCTTTATATTGCAACAACCAAGAGAATCATGAACAGACGCCTAAAGAAACACAAAAATCTTTGCCGACTATGGAAAGTAGAAACATCGGGTGTAGCAGAGCATGGTCATCAACCAGGAAGTCACGAAGTGAAGTTTTCTGAAACAAAAATTTTGTCTACGACGACGAAGTATTATCCACCACCGAAATACATAAACAAACTGATAATTTTAATATGAAAGATGAGATCATGAAACTCAGAGACAAGGACAGTACCTCTGCAGAATCGCTGAAGAGTTTTTTTTTTATATTTCACAAGAGAACAATCGATAATTAAGTTTTTTATTTCCCATGGATCATCTCTGCTTATAGCGTAAACTACGGCGACGCCCCTTCTTCTACATTATACGTGGAGAGGTGTGCGGAAAAACAGACTAACCTTCAAATGTAAAAGCTTAGAGATGAGTGTTGCCGTCTGTTGCTGGGTCAGGAAACTATCGAAATTGCCATTGGTCTCACCCCCAAAAACCACATTGGATATTTATGGGTGAGACCGATGTCAATTTTGATAGTTCCCGTATCCAGCAACAGATGACGACATTTATCTGTAAGTTTGTAACCTCCCCACAAAAATTTCTTAAGACAATTATTTTATTATAAATGGAGCCAAGTGTAACCTCCCTACAAAATTTCGTTAAAGAATAAATGGCAATAATAATAGTGAAACCTTCCCACAAAAAATTTCTTATGACATTTATTTAATATAAATGGAGCCAAGTGAAACCTTCCCACAGAAATGAAAGAGAAAAAAGACAATAGTGTAACCTCCCAGAGAAATTTTCTTAAAATGACAATAATTTGAAATGACAATTATAATCGTGCTAAGTGTAACCTCTTCAAAAAATGAAAGTCAATTTAATAAGAAATGAATGAAATCTCAGTGACAATGAAAACGTAAATTGACCGAATGTCGATCTTTAGCCCTGTGCAAAATATCATAATTAATTTCTTACCTCATTCGAAACTGCATGTCAAATTTCTGCTCTTATTGTTGGCCACGGCTTGGAGGAAATGCATCGTAAGTATTATTTTTTTTTCAATTTAAGGGAAACTTTTCTTTAAGGAAATGCAAGGGAAATATTATTGCAAAAAAGGATTGTTGGTTAAAAAATGCTTAGTTTGAAATCAAATTATTATTGGGGCGATTCTTACAGAAATTAATTACACTTGAGATCCATTACAATATATTATTAGCTGAGCGCAAAGCTTATTTAAAAATATACCTCGTCCTGAATCTTGACCAGAGCCATGTCCGCGTCCGCCGACTCGTCACACACAACAGCACTGGGCTGCTACTACCGACAGACTGCCTACATGCAGCTGCACTGCAAACTCTAAACCGACTGTCTCCTCTCGCGGCTCGCTACTGACTACTACTGCCTCTCGCAACAAAACAAACTGAACTCTCGCGCGCTATTACTCTCTCGCAACAGAGCTGACTACATGCTCTCTGGTCAGAGATTGTACAATGCCTCACCATCCCCGCCACACAATATACGTGTTCCATAACCCTCCACTGGGGGGGGCAAAAATTTGGCAGCGATGGTGAGTCATTTGGACTTGCCAATCGCGGCAAAATTTTTTCTAACTAATTAACTTTACAATTTACAGAATATTCAGATGTAGTACATGAATTAAATGTGGTGCACATGTACCGTGTACAAAACATTTCAGACAAAGACAAAAATATATACAATGAATACAGAGCAAATCACAAAAAAAAGGTATATACAAATCGTATCGATAAATGACGAAAGTGCACATTTACTGTACTTCAGAATATATCAACAATTAGAAAGAAAAAAATGTCTGTAGCATTTTTACAACAAATAAACATAATGGCAAAAATCATGTTGACAAGTGCACATGCACTGCAGTTTAGAACATATCAAATCACAAAATGTATTAATAAATGGCAAAAGTGCACTGTAGTACAGAAGATATTTTCCTACAACAAACAAACAAATCAAGGAGTGTAATAAAGTGCACATGCACTATCGAAGTCTTTAGTAATTTCAGGATAACTGATCTCATTAACAAAAGAAGTGCACACGCACTGTATATGACTTTTTCATTTTACAATAATTAGGGAAGGAATAGGAAGGATTTCGTCATGGTTGTAGCACTTAGGTTGCACACAGCTGCACTGAAAGTCCATATCTTTCCACAGAAATACAACACCAAGTGAGACCATTTACAGTTCTTTTCCCAGAAGTATTTATCAGCGTATCCAAGACACTGAAATGTCGTAGTAATATTCCCAGTTATCATTTTAGCAGTACATCAGGTACACCAAACAGTGGGACCATAATAACATCTTCATCGCTCACGGTGGTGGACAGCATGTCGTGTCAACACCACGCTTTTACAAGTCACACCAACGTAGAATTAGTGCAAAACCAAATACAGTGCTCCATGATCATGAGGATAGACAGGACAAAGGGATATTACAGTAATTCAGGGTGGTTAGCTCAGAAGGTGAAGGACATTATGTCACATACAAGTCGTCATTAGTAATTACATTAATAGTTTGCGGCATTCATAGCCCTACTATTGAACATTTCTGTACCATGAATGTAGTATTACAGAAAAATGTTCATAAAATTAAATTATTGGCATCATGGGTAATCGTATTACAATAAACAGTGGCAGTCCTTGGCCAGTTACAAAGCATATTTAGTATGACAGAATAATGTTCATCAGAAGTCGTCATTGAAAAGGAGAGTCAATTATTGGCATAGCATTAACATAATTCATAGAGGTATACTAATTATTGGCACTCAGTGGCCAGCAAGTATTGAATAGTACAGAACACTACACTAATTATTGGCACTCAGTGGCCAGCAAATATTGAATAGTACAAAACATTACACTAATTATTGGCACTTGGCACTCAGTGGCCAGCAAGTACTGAATAGTACAAAACATTACACTAATTATTGGCACTTGGCACTCAGTGGCCAGCAAATATTGAATAGTACAAAACATTATACTAATTATTGGCACTCAGTGTCCAGCAAGTATTAAATAGTACAACATTTTTTTATCATTCAGTATTATTCAGAAATCTCTTAATTCATTATAAAAAATCAGTTAATTACACTCATAGCATTAATAATCAGTATTACTCAGAAATCTCTTAATTCATTGTAAAAAATCAGTTAATTACAGTCATAGCATTAATAATCATACACATTATAAGTAGTCTCATTACAATAAACAGTGCAGTTATTACCCAGTTACCAAGCATTATTCGGGACTGGTAATACATTTTTTTAATGCATTGCTTTTGGTAATTATAAGAGAAAGCAAGAAGAGAAAAAAAGAAAAAAATTGGTACTGGGTTGTTCCTGTAAATGAAAAATGTGTAACGTCATTCGTCATGAGTCAGCTGTAGCAAGGTTATGAAACAAGGCAGTATATGTGATCACATTTATAAATGATAGACACAAATGGGTAAAAAAAACTGTAAGTGCTAGTACAGGTATAATAAGTAACAGGTTTAGTAAGTATCATGAAAAGCTTCTGCTGGAAAAAAATACAAAATGGATTATTGAACTGAAAGAAGAAACGCATACTATGCTGAAAAGTAGTGAACTTCGAATTAACAGGTAGTGAAATGTGTATAAAAATATGTTCCATAGCTGTCCTTTCCAAAACCTTCAGTCATCCTACTATGCAATATAACACCTGCTGTCAAAGCAAACTGCAACAAATACTTAAATAACTACATAGTATAAATACATAAACTTCAACATCATCCTCATCTGTAAAGAAAAAACTTCATTATCCATCACTTCATTATTCATAACTCCATCATTATCATCACCTATAAAGAAAAACTTCATTATCCATAGCAGCACACTCTTCATCATTATTCATCATCACTCATTATCATCTGCAAAAAATCACTTCATTACTCATTACACAACTATTCCTTATCTCTAACATATTTCATCACTAAAACTAAGATGTGTAGTTCTGTCTGACAGCCCGCATCAATCGCTTCGTATTCTGAAAGAAAAAATTAGTTAAGACTGCTATTCTGCGATGTGTATTGTATATTCTTGTTAATGCTTGTTAATTCTGATCCATTTACTCTTCCTCATAAAGTTTTTTTGCATCTTCTTTCGTTTATTCCGTAGGTGAAATTCCCATTTCTGTTTAATTTATTTTCTTTACACGTTATTTCTTTCTGAAATTGATGAACAAAGATTAATGTCTTGCATTTACATCATATACTCACTAAATAATTACTGATTAACGGTAACAGAATTAAGCATACAGCATAACATGACAGAAAACGTAATATGTCAAAAGCATAGACAGTGTTCAAAGGCAAAAAATGTACACGGAATATCACAATGCAGCAGAAAAAAAAAAAAAATGTAAGATAGTCACGATGTTGAGATATCATAGGGCTAAAAAAAATGTCAAAGTCAACTGGTGTGTGTTATATCTTACCTATTTCACAGTGCATACCAACAAAACTGGAATACAATCATATACATAAAAAAAATGGAAAATGTGCACGGTCTGATGTGTAACGACAAGAAAAGCGACCTGCTAGCCTTATCTTGCCGAGCACTTGCCAAGAAAAATACGACAGTCATCAGTAGGCAATCACATAAATATAATTGCATAAGTGGTCATAAAATGTGTAAGTTCGTCTGGAAAAATATGCACGGTCTGATGTGTAATCGACAAGAGGAGCGACCTGCTAACCTTACCTTGCCAGGCACTTGCCAAGAAAAAATACGATAATCGTCAGTAAGTGTTCATGTGAGTATAATTGCATACGTAATCATAAAAAATTAGGAAATGGCATTACTGTGCGATAAATCATGAAGTATGTTTATTCAATAAAGGGTTTGATGTTGGAGACGTGGTGGTTGCCTTAACTTTTTGTCGTTCTCAAAGTTTCGACGTGTACAACATTGGGGTGAGGAATGCTGCGAATCCGATATGGACCTGCGTATAGAAGTTCAAATTTACTGCACTTACCTTTTATTTTGTTGGATAAATAGTGTGTACGCACTAATATCTTCTGTCCCACGTGAAAGTCTCGGCGTGTACAAACCTGTTTTTGCTGTCTTCTCCGGCGTTCTGCGGCACGGTTGATGTTGTTCAGCGCAATGTCAATTATTTCACGGTGTCGTAGTCTATGAGATCTAGGAAAGTTTATTAATTCTTTAATTTTGTTTGGTGGTTCAACGTTTTTCAGTATAACAGACGGAGATAGCATAGTGGATTCATTTGGTATGGAATTAATTACTTCCTGGAATGAGTGTATGTGTCTGTCCCAATCAATATGTCTTTTATGGCAGTAAATTCTACACAGTTTACCAATTTCTTTCATTAATCGTTCACAAGGGTTCGAAGAAGCATGGTACTTGGATATATAGATCGGAGAAATGTTTCTAGCTCGTAACATACGTGTCCATATTGCAGATCGAAACTGTGGTCCATTGTCGGAAATTACTTTCATCACATGCCCTACATGAAATAAAAAATGCTTTACAAATGCTTTCGAAACAGTTTTAGCAGTAGCTTTGCGTAACGGAGTGAAGGTAACAAATTTTGAAGTGAGTTCAACAGCGACAAAGATGTAGCAAAAACCTCTATTAGTTCTAGGAATCGGACCAAAAATGTCTACTGCGGCCATGTGTCTTAATTTAACAGGTACAATGGGATATAATGGAGGAATATGTGAAGTGGTGTCTGACTTAGCTTTCTGGCAAATTTTACATGACGCTAAAACTCGCCGTATACGTTTCTCCATGTTGTTAAAATAACAGTTCTGTCTCAGTATAAGAAAACATTTTCTTGCTCCGTAATGCGCATAACTCAAATGAGTGTACCAGATTAGTTTGTTAACAAGTTCGTCAGGGATGCATAATAACCAATTGTTGCTGTCAGGATGAAAACGGCGAAATAGAATGTCATTGCGTACAGTGTAGTGGTTTCTAATCGTAACATTATTCTTATCTTGCCAAAGGTGTTTAATTTCTTTCCACACATTGTCTTTACTTTGCTCCTGTGCTATGTCTTGTAATGACGATGAAATAAAATTTTCAAATGCAACTTGTTGGATGTACATTACGCTGAAATTTGCTTTGCAGAAGTTGGTTGCGACGTCTTGCTGATTGTTGTAAAGAGAACGGGATAATGCGTCTGCTGCAACATTTTTTGTGCCGGGAATGTGAACAATTGTGAAATTAAATTCCTGCAAGTAAAGTTTCCATCTGCTTAACCTGTCGTGAGTGAATTTAGCTGAAAGTAAAAATTGTATCGCTCTGTGGTCTGTGTAAACTGTAGTGTGTCTTCCATAAAGAAAGTGCCGAAATCTCGTAAAAGCCCATACAACACATAATGTTTCAAGTTCAGTAACGGAGTAATTTCTTTCAGCAGGTGACAAAATGCGGCTTGCAAATGCGATGTTTTTAATTACTGTAGAACCATCTTCTTCAATTTCCTGAAAAATATGTACGCCTAAAGCTGTGTTGGAACTGTCGGTGGCAATGGAAAAATTTCTGGTAAGATCTGGGTGCGATAAAAGTGGAGCATTCAACAAGGTTTCTCTCAGGTTCACAAATTCAGAATGTGCTTGCTTATCCCAAGACCAAATACTGTTTTTACCTGTCAATTGACATAATCTAGGTGTGTCTAAAGCAGAGTGATGAATAAATTTACGAAAAAAGTTAATTAAGCCCAAAAAGCTGCGTAATTGTTTCTTTGTCGTAGGAACCGTAATGTCACGTAGAGCTTGAAGTTTTTCCGGATCAGGCGCAATGCCTTCTGCTGAAATTACGTGTCCAAGAAATTTTATAGAAGTTTTGCCAAAGTGCGATTTACTTAGGTTAACTGTGAGTCCTTGCGCATGAAAAGTTTGCAACAGTCGTTCTAGAATCAGATTGTGTTCAGTCCAGTTAGCTTCTGCGATAAGAATGTCATCTACGTACGTCGTAATTCTGTCTTTAAGTTCTGTCGGAAGTATTGTGTTCAAACCGCGAATAAAAGCTGCAGATGAAATAGTTAAACCGAATGGTAATTTACGAAATTGATAACAGTCACCAAAACAGAGAAAAGCTGTATACTTTCTGCAATTCGGATGAAGCTGAATTTGCCAAAACCCCGATTTCAGATCTAGTGTAGAATAAATAGCAGTACCGTGAAATTTCTGTAGTAGTTCTTCTAGTGTCTGTGGTCGATCTTTTTCATTAACAATTATGTCATTAATGTGACGCGAATCAAGTACAAGGCGAAGTGAGCCATCTTTTTTCTTAACAATATGTAGCGGGTTCATGTACGGACTAACTGCTGGTTCAATAATTCCTTGGTCAAGCATATCCTGCAATTCTTTCTTAACTTGTTTTCTGTGGATATACGGAATGGGATAATGCTTTGCTTTAAATGTATCATGCAGTTTGACTTGAAATTCATACATAAATCCGGACATAGTACCAGGAATGTTGTCGAAAACTGGAGCTTGCTGTAAAATAATTTTGTGTAATTGCGTGCGTTCGTCATCTGTATTTGCACTGCTTTGTTTAACTTTATCAGAGATCATCTGTACTACGTCGTAGTCAGCTTCGTCTGGAGTGTTATAGTTATGTACGTACGTATCTGTGAACAATGTCGAATTACAGTCTATGTTACGCGTTACGGAAATGACCTCAGTACAATTAATTGTCTGTTCTTCCGCAGATAAAGAGTGCTGAAATTCTAAAGCCAATTGTACATCTTCATCCTTTAGCATTAAATAGGAATTCTGAAAATCAACCACTGCGTCGTGTTGTACGAGAAAATTAGTACCTAAAATAACGTCTGTTGTCAATAAAGGAACAATCCAAAAATTAGAGTGAAATGTGTGACCTGCAATACAAAATGATAAATGTGTCTGTAATTTAACGTCTACTCCTTTACTCGATACTGCTCCTTTTACTTTCGTTTTACCTAGTGGTAATGTAGGATACGTATTCTCTTTGTTACACTCGTTAAAAGTTTCCTCATTTATTACTGACATAGGTGATCCGGAATCGATTACTGCTGAAAATTTCGATGAACCAATTTTAATTTCAATGACAGGGTGTGAAATAGTTTTCTGAACAACTGGTCTTTCCTGTAAAAGAGTGTCTCTGATGTCGTCAAAAGTAATAACATTTTCGTGAACAACATTTTGCGTGTCAAAGGTAGTGCTTGTGTTACTGGAAGATGCGACCTGTACAGTATCTAGTCATATTCTATCTGACGTGTTATTATTTTCAGGACGATTCTGTGGCATTTCGACTATTTGAACTGTTCTATTATTTCTTCCAGACGTGTTACGCTCTGGATGATACCTACTGTCGGGTTCATTCATGAGAATATGTTCTTGTTGATTACTTTGTTGCTGGTAAGACCGACTGTTATTAAACGTATGTTGGTAATTATGCTCATTGTTTTTACGTCTGTCGTGAAAGTCATTCCTATACGGTGCATTGCGATAGGAATTGAAATACTGTCTTCTCTGTACGCAGTTGTTTCCTTGCTGCTGTGCGTTAGTATTTGTTGGATCTGGGACTTTACGTGCACGCGGCGGAACATTAAACCCTGGTTGACCTTGTGCATTACATTGTTGGTGATATATTCCAACCGGCTGACTTTCATGCTGTTGTGGTGGAAAACGTCTATTGTTACCAAAATGTGCTTCCTGTTGCTGAAAATTTTGACGATATTGATAATCTGAATTTTGTCTGTTATTAAAGTTTTCGTGGTTGTCATTCCTAAAGCGTCTGTTACCTCTCCTATTGAAATTACGTGTCTGATCATAATTACTGTAAGTTTGTTGGCCATGATTATTATATGAAAAATTTTTGTTTACAAAAGAATAATCAGATTGTTGTACTTCCAAAAGCTGTAACAGATCTCTGAATGCCGAAATGTTTTCCTTTTGCTGACCCGTTAGAAGTGACACTCTTAATGATCGTGGTAATTTAGAGATACATAATTGTATGAGTGCAGATTCACTATATGGTTCACTTAGGTACTGGTTTTGTTGCACCATGTGTTCAAAAAATTGAGTGACACTGGGAAAGTTTGAGTTCTCATAATTTGGTAAACTAATTAACTGATCTTTAATTCCGCGCTGCGTCGTCTTCGACCAATACGCTGACAGAAATGCATTCTGAAATTCTTCTACTGAATAACATTGCCTCGCGATCGGTCTCATACGAGTTGCCGGCTCGCCTTCCAAAAAACTGCAAATAAATTCAAGTTTGTGTGTTACGGGCCAAGTCGGTGGAAAAGCAAAGCTAAATTGTTGTATCCTATCCAGGGGGTGAATCTGTGTTCTATCGTTCTTAAATACTTTAAATTTTCTCACTGACAGAAAATGCTTGTAATCAAAATTATCGTCTCTGTATGATGAAACAGGTTCATGATTGTAAGAGAATCTGTTAAACTGTGGTTGTTCGGAATCTAAGTCCCGTACTCTCTGTAGATTACCCAAATTATACGCGCTGCGTGAGTCTGAAAAATGTTCGAAAAGTGGCGTCTGCTGTGATGTGTTATTAACTGAAATATTTTTCATCTCTGTTACTTCTTGCTGTAAGCTGGACAATTTTCTACGCAACGTGTTGTTAGACGAGTCGATCTCATTAATTGTCTGCTGCAAATTTTGAAATTCAGGTGTTTGGTTAAATGAAACCGGTGCAGTATCGTCTGATTTGCTGTCATTATTACTTTCAATAGCGTCAATACGACTGGCCAATTCATCACATTTTTCAGTCAGTATTTTTGCCTGATCATCGTTTTTACTGTCAGAAGCATTAATCTGTTTTTGTAACTTACGTGTGGTTTCGTTCAGTTTTTTAACGTCAGCTTTCACGACATCGGAATCCTGTGTTAGTTCTAATTGTTCCAGTCTGTCGGTCACTGTTTGAAAATCTGTTGTGTATGTGTCTGTTTTCGATTTAAGATCCGAAATTTCGTCACGTAATTCTGTGTTTGACTGTTTGATGGTATTAATTTCGTCGGACACTGTAGTAATATTGTTGTCTACGTATGTTTTTGCCTTCGCAAACATTTTACGTTTGTCTTCTTGTCTCTGAGCAGTGATTGTTTCCATGACTTGACGTTTTACTTTATTTTGATCCTGAATAAATTTGCGGAAACGCGTATTACTGTTTTCTATGTGGTGATTAAAGCGTTCGTCAATCTGAGTGTTCTGTTGGTCGAATTTCGCGTCAATCTTTTCATCCATTGTGCGCGAAAGTTCTGCTGTCATTGCTTTAAACTCGTCGCGTAATTGTGTAGCCTTATCAGAGCATTGCTTAGCGACCGTACTAATTTCGTCTCTAAGTGTTTCTGTTGCAGCTGTTTGCATTTCCCTCAATTCCTGAGCAACAGACCTAATTTCTTCGCTACTTTTTCTTGAACAAGCCTCAATTTCCTCGCGTAACTGTTCCTTAGTGTCATGACACTGCGCGGCAACGGCTGCAATCTGCTCGCTAAGCTGCCTGGAATTGTTGTCTAATTTTTCATTTAAGTGTAGTTTGAGTTTTTCGTTACCTTGTTTGTTATCTTCACTCTGTTGTCTGACCTGTTCACTAAGTTGTTTGGAATTTTCATCAAGGTTCTCTAATTTTTCGCTCTGTTGTTTGACCTGTTCACTAAGTTGTTTGAAATTTTCTTTACTTTGTTGTAGCAATAGTGCCATCATTTGCTCCAAGCCAATATTACCAGCTCTATTCTCTGTGCTGTTTGATGATGTACCTGTAATTGTCACGTTTTGTGTATCCATTTGGATATTCTGTGACTCATAAAAAGGTCTGCTTATCGAATCTCCACTGTGCGTCGCTATTTCGGAATTAAATGTATCCTTCGTACTTTCAGTACACTGTCCATTTTCGTTAGAGAAATTTGTCTGTATGTTACTTGAATTTTTCAAACCGAGTGTGTTAAGCTGAGTAGCGCTCATTACAATAGAGCGTCCCGCGTCATCAATTGTCGTCAAACTAACAGAAGAGACAATTGAGTTCGTTTGTTCATCATTAAGATAAAAGTCATCATTAGTGGTTGGAATGCACTGATTGTCAGTGAACGCAGGATTGTCATCATTACACTGCGTGTCACAATTACTATCGGTTAAGTTGTTTGAGTCGGTAATTTCGTTCACAATACCTCGCGATACACTATTCACAGTCTTCCGCGGCATTTCTACAATAGTCACAAATATTCACAAAACAAATAAGCACAAATGCAGAAAGGCAACAAACAAATACAACAGAGCAACGAATTGCCGTTGACCTGTAGAAAGAAAGTCACAAGATTAGCAAAAGCGTTGCGCCAAATCCTAATTATATCTAAGGAAATAAGAGCAGATTTCTGACTACTTTTCAGAAGATTCTCAACGAAATACGATCCTGGACTGGGTGTCGCCAAGTGTAACCTCCCCACAAAAATTTCTTAAGACAATTAATTTATTATAAATGGAGCCAAGTGTAACCTCCCTACAAAATTTCGTAAAAGAATAAATGGCAATAATAATAGTGAAACCTTCCCACAAAAAATTTCTTATGACATTTATTTAATATAAATGGAGCCAAGTGAAACCTTCCCACAGAAATGAAAGAGAAAAAAGACAATAGTGTAACCTCCCAGAGAAATTTTCTTAAAATGACAATAATTTGAAATGACAATTATAATCGTGCTAAGTGTAACCTCTTCAAAAAATGAAAGTCAATTTAATAAGAAATGAATGAAATCTCAGTGACAATGAAAACGTAAATTGACCGAATGTCGATCTTTAGCCCTGTGCAAAATATCATAATTAATTTCTTACCTCATTCGAAACTGCATGTCAAATTTCTGCTCTTATTGTTGGCCACGGCTTGGAGGAAATGCATCGTAAGTATTATTTTTTTTTCAATTTAAGGGAAACTTTTCTTTAAGGAAATGCAAGGGAAATATTATTGCAAAAAAGGATTGTTGGTTAAAAAATGCTTAGTTTGAAATCAAATTATTATTGGGGCGATTCTTACAGAAATTAATTACACTTGAGATCCATTACAATATATTATTAGCTGAGCGCAAAGCTTATTTAAAAATATACCTCGTCCTGAATTTTGACCAGAGCCATGTCCGCGTCCGCCGACTCGTCACACACAACAGCACTGGGCTGCTACTACCGACAGACTGCCTACATGCAGCTGCACTGCAAACTCTAAACCGACTGTCTCCTCTCGCGGCTCGCTACTGACTACTACTGCCTCTCGCAACAAAACAAACTGAACTCTCGCGCGCTATTACTCTCTCGCAACAGAGCTGACTACATGCTCTCTGGTCAGAGATTGTACAATGCCTCACCATCCCCGCCACACAATATACGTGTTGGTCAGAGATTGTACAATGCCTCACCATCCCCGCCACACAATATACGTGTTGGTCAGAGATTGTACAATGCCTCACCATCCCCGCCACACAATATACGTGTTTCAAGTTTTTACGTTTTTAGGTTAGCCCGTATTCCGCGCATGTCTTCATATGTCGGTCTCAGACGTCCTAACACTCAGTCGTCAAGAATCAACGGAGGAGCAATGCCTCTGAAGATGTTCAGCACAGTTCAGTACGAAACGTTAGGAACAGAAGAGTTTCGTGGGCCATGACTTTATACCCTAAAAAGGTTAACCAGCAGCAAAACCTCACGCAGCCTACAAGGGAAAGTTCCTACAAGGGAAAGTTCCTATTAAACATTTAGTAAATTTCAATCCCTGATTGGTAGACCTGAAGCACAGTAGTTAAACTGCTACTGCGCATCATTATACTTCTGAGACTTCAAACTATAGACGGCCTTTGTGGCCGAACGGTTCTAGGCGCCTGAGTCCGGAACCGCGACGCTGCTGCGGTCGCAGGTTCGAATCGTGCCTCGGGCATGGCTGTGTGTGATGTCCTTAGGTTAGTTAGGCTTAAGTAGCTCTAAGTCTAGGGGACTGATGACCTCAGATGTTAAGTCCCATAGTGCTTCGAGCCATATTTTTTCAGACTATATGGCACTGAGGTAGGTAGGGAATGTTAAAAACAGTTTTAATCACTAGGAAGCTCGGGGCTACGAAAGTCTCTGTTATAAGGCAAAAGATCTTTCCATCAAAGAATCAGCTAGGCCCATGAATAAGTGGAATCTTTTATTATGCAAGGAACAGTGAACATCTTTTACATGTTCCGGGTTTCCTGCAGACACAATTTTGGTGCGGTATGGGTAACAGGTGCAGCACAGTGTGGGAGTGAAGTGGCTCGGCACGTGGAAACGATCTCCAAACTTGAAGTAAGCGGGTAGAATGATTATTGCGGGCAAAATGTCTAAGTTGCACACACATTAGCAGTGAAATACGGGCGGTGCATTGAGCGAACGCCGTGTCGCTTACAGCGGTAGTGAAATGGAGCCAACAATTTCACCAAGGCTGATCTGGAAAGAAGGGCAATTAATAACGACGACACCGGATTATATCCAGGTTGAGCAGCAGTCGCAGATTTTGTGACGATGAGGACGTTCACACAGCGGTTCTCAAATGGCTCCGTGACCAAGGACACAATTTTTGATGTTGAAGAACTGAACGACTGATAAAACGCACTTACCGTGGTCTACCGAATCTTGGAGACGACAGTGAAAAATAGCGTCACGTATTTGTGTCGCTCTGAAGTGCGACGGGGCGGGTCGTGCTATCACTACCCCTTAAACAATCAGTCCAACTACCTAGGTAGGCTACAGGTTGCCTGCCCCTTCAGTCTGTGATGGTAGATACTGGTTTAGCCTACGCAACCAGCGTTGACGAAAAATCGAGTCAATACTGCGGGCTTACACAAAAAAAATGTAATAATGAGATGTGGTGGCCCTCAACTACGTACTCTCTGACTCAGAGTTTAAATTTTAAAATGTTTTGGATGGTTTCGTTGTCTAGAGGCTGGGATACGTAGTTGCCACATTACAAGCCAAATACTGCTGAGTCTATAGTATACAATATAAATATACACAAGAATCGAATGGCCGAAGGTTCCTATGACTCGGCAATTGCGACTTTTGAACGTAACATAGACATTTATACATGAAAGATTGCAATTAAATAAATTCTGCAGGTTTTTCATCGCATCTCTCCTCCGCATAATTATAAAAACCACAATTTTATATGAAAAATGGAATGACTGTCGACTTTCATTTCATCCCTTCTACGCAGGAAAATCCATACTGGGATCTGTTATTGCAGTGTTGCAACAGGACCATGTAATTTTATTATTTGTATTGTCTTCCTTGTGCGTAAAATTCTGAGTGTTGAGATCACAAGAGGAGACGTTAAACTCTTGTGAGCAGCATAAAAATTTCCTTACTTTCCTACGCTATGCAATGCCGCCAACCATGTAAATTTGCTGAAGCAGTGATATTATTCTTTCAATATTTTTTACAGAAGCATTTCATAATTGGTACATGACATTCCCTACCTTCTGAAGCACGAATGAAAGGGAGATGTCGTTGACATACCACAATCAAATGGAAATGAGGTAAACGCTCACACAGGGTACTCGCAAGATGAAGTCGTCGCATACTTGTGTCACTTAATAAAGACAAAATGCAAGAATACCGATAACTGTGAATATCAAATAGCAAAAAAGAAAAAGTTCTGTCCCAAAATACAGGAATGTATATGTACTGCAAGAATGGTAGGTGTCCCAAAATGGTGCCACATCAAAGACAAAATCACTAACAAAGGGTGGTACTGATCGAGACGAAATGTGATATAAATGAAATCCAATCTCCCTGCGAATAATAACAATAATACAAAGTGTGGTCCTCATTCGGACGTATTTAAGAAAAGTATACAGAAATGTGATCGGAGTGTACTGCGAAAAAAAGATACAAAAAGAAAAATTACGTGTTCACACTTGTGGTACCATACATTGCACAGTCACTTCACTTCGTTCGTTTTTCACACGCAGACGTAGCCTGTGTCTGGGGAGGTTATGACTGTGTTCGTGAAAGTTTGAGTCTTTCTTCTCGCGGTGCCGTAGTTTGGACAAAGAACCGATGCTAGGATAAATTAGGAGAGGGTCTCTAAACAGTGCATCACCAACAGTCTGCCACTTCACTTACATCAAAAATGTCACACAAAGGCCACCCGAGGTTGTAAACATGCAGTGCCAATTAACAAAACCTACTGATCTGCTGCGGATTCGGATAATTCAGTTATTGTCCACAAGTATTTTTCCATTTGTCGTATGCAGCGAGCCACTCCTTATTTAGCTTAAAAAATTGTCTTTGTTGGTAGCTTCACACCAATGCAATCCTTTACAAACAACCGAGCGAGGTGGTGCAGTGGTTAGCACACTGGACTCGCATTCGGGAGGACGACGGTTCAATCCCGTCTCGAGCCATCCTGATTTAGGTTTTCCGGGATTTCCCTAAATCGTTTCAGGCAAATGCCGGGATGGTACCTTTGAAAGGGCACGGCCGATTTCCTTCCCAATCCTTCTCTAACCCGAGCTTGCGCTCCGTCTCTAATGATCTCGTTGTCGACGGGACGTTACACACTAACCACCACCACTTTACAAACATGTCCATGATTTCTACTGCTAAAATAGCTTTGTTAATTAGACTATACTTCATTAGCACTCTTCCCCTATTTAACAGTCATCTACATCTACATCAATACTCCGCAAGCCACCCGACGGTGTGTGACGGAAGGCACTTTGAATACCTCTATCGGTTCTCCCTTCTATTCCAGTCTCGTATTGTTCGTGGAAAGAAAGATTGTCGGTATGCCTCTGTGTGGGCTCTAAT
Source organism: Schistocerca cancellata (assembly GCF_023864275.1). NCBI lineage: Eukaryota > Metazoa > Arthropoda > Insecta > Orthoptera > Acrididae > Schistocerca > Schistocerca cancellata. The sequence goes on from NC_064630.1 coordinate 715,300,646, forward strand.
CTCTCTGATTTTATCCTCATGGTCTCCTCGGGAGATATATATACTGCTCCGTAACGCTTTCGCGATTACTAAGTGATCCCGTAACGAAGCGCGCTGCCCTCCGTTGGATCTTCTCTATCTCTTATATCAACCCTATCTGGTACGGATCTCACACTGGTGAGCAATATTCAAGCAGCGGGCGAACAAGTGTACTGTAACCTACTTCCTTTGTTTTCGGATTGCATTTCATAAGGATTTTTCCAATGAATCTCAGTCTGGCATCTGCTTTACCGACGATCAACTTTATATGATCATTCCATTTTAAATCACTCCTAATGCCTACTCCCAGATAATTTATGGAATTAACTGCTTCCAGTTGCTGAACTACTATATTGTAGCTAAATGATAAAGGATCTTTCTTTCTATGTATTTGCAGCACATTACACTTGTCTACATTGAGATTCAGTTGCCATTCCCTGCACCATGCGTCAATTCGTTGCAGATCCTCCTGCATTTCAAGGCAATTTTCCATTGTTACAACCTCTCCATATACCACAGCTTCATCCACAAAAAGCCTCAGTGAACTTCCGATGTTATCCACAAGGTCATTTATGTATATTACGAATAGCAACGGTCCTACGACACTCCCCTGCGGCACACCTGAAATCACTCTTACTTCGGAAGACTTCTCTCCATTGAGAATGACATGCTGCGTTCTGTTATCTAGTAACTCTTCAATCCAATCACACAATTTGTATGATAGTCCATACGCTCTTACTTTGTTCATAACACAACTGTGGGGAACTTTATCGAACGCCTTGCGGAAGTCAAGAAACACGGCATCTACCTGCGAACCCGTGTCTATGGGCCTCTGAGTCTCGTAGACGAACAGCGTGACCTGCGTATAAGGCGCGAATGGCGTCCTGTAGTATAACTATCCACGCTGTATTCACCTGTTTCCGAAGTTCATCTATGTTGATGTACTTCATTGGGGAAATGTTGAAAATGTGTGTAAGCAGGAGAACACGGGTTCGAGTCCCGGTCGGGGCACACATTTTCAACAAGTCCCCAAAGAAGTACATCAACACCTGTTTGCAGCTAGGTTGTCCCTTTAATTATCGTTCCACACATTTTCGATCGGGACAAGTCTGGGTATCAGGCAGGTCAAGGCACACGGCCGACCTCCTGTGACACCAAGAAGGCACGTGTTCATGCAGCAGCATGCGGTCGTGCATAGCGTTGCTGAAACATCGCGTCTGGGTTGTTGTGCAGAAAGGGTATAGCTATGGGTCGCAGGATGTCATTCACGTTGGTCATCTGGTCACAGTGCCCTGGACACGCAACAACTGTTATTTGTAGCTGTATCGAATTGCACCGCACACCATAAGGTCTTGAGTTTGCACTGTATGTCTTGTGCCAATGCAGTCACCCTGATGTCGCTACCCCGTCTGCGGCGAACTAAAATGCGGCCATCATTTTCAAACAAATAGAACCTTGATTACTCCGAAAACGTTATCTCATGTCGTTCCTGTCCCCAGTAATGTCGTTCCATACATCATTGCCGTCTAGAACGTTTATGCACATTCGTCAAAGATAGGCAGAGAAGTGGACGATGCGCACATAGCTCATGACGTAATAAGTGGCGACGGATCATAAAGCGGTTACGGCATCGATGATTTCAGCCGAAAATAGGAATATTAAAAAGGGTAGGAAGATTTTTCTGTTTAGAAAAAGTGACAAAAAGCAGATTTCAGAGTACCTGTTGGCTCAACACAAAAGTTTTGTCTCAAGTACTGATAGTGTTGAGGATCAGTGGACAAAGTTCAAAACCATCGTACAATATGCGTTAGATGAGTATGTGCCAAGCAAGATCGTAAGAGATGGAAAAGAGCCACCGTGGTACAACAACCGAGTTAGAAAACTGCTGCGGAAGCAAAGGGAACTTCACAGCAAACATAAACATAGCCAAAGCCTTGCGGACAAACAAAAATTACGCGAAGCGAAATGTAGTGTGAGGAGGGCTATGCGAGAGGCGTTCAATGAATTCGAAAGTAAAGTTCTGTGTACTGACATGGCAGAAAATCCTAAGAAATTTTGGTCTTATGTCAAAGCGGTAGGTGGATCAAAACAAAATGTCCAGACACTCTGTGACCAAAATGGTACTGAAACAGAGGATGACAGACTAAAGGCCGAAATACTAAATGTCTTTTTCCAAAGTTGTTTCACAGAGGAAGATTGCACTGTAGTTCCTTCTCTAGATTGTCGCACAGATGACAAAATGGTAGATATCGAAATAGACGACAGAGGGATAGAGAAACAATTAAAATCGCTCAAAAGAGGAAAGGCCTCTGGACCTGATGGGATACCAGTTCAATTTTACACAGAGTACGCGAAGGAACTTGCCCCCCTTCTTGCAGCGGTGTACCGTAGGTCTCTACAAGAGCGTAGCGTTCCAAAGGATTGGAAAAGGGCACAGGTCATCCCCGTTTTCAAGAAGGGACGTCGAACAGATGTGCAGAACTATAGACCTATATCTCTAACGTCGATCTGTTGTAGAATTTTGGAACACGTATTGTGTTCGAGTATAATGACTTTTCTGGAGACTAGAAATCTACTCTGTAGGAATCAGCATGGGTTTCGAAAAAGACGGTCATGTGAAACCCAGTTCGCGCTATTCGTCCACGAGACTCAGAGGGCCATAGACACGGGTTCACAGGTAGATGCCGTGTTTCTTGACTTCCGCAAGGCGTTCGATACAGTTCCCCACAGTCGTTTATTGAACAAAGTAAGAGCATATGGACTATCAGACCAATTGTGTGATTGGATTGAGGAGTTCCTAGATAACAGGCCGCAGCATGTTATTCTCAATGGAGAGAAGTCTTCCGAAGTAAGAGTAATTTCAGGTGTGCCGCAGGGGAGTGTCATAGGACCGTTGTATTCACAATATACATAAATGACCTGCTGGATGACATCGGAAGTTCACTGAGGCTTTCTGCAGATGATGCTGTGGTGTATCGAGAGGTTGTAACAATGGAAAATTGTACTGAAATGCAGGAGGATCTGCAGCGAATTGACGCATGGTGCAGGGAATGGCAACTGAATCTCAATGTAGACAAGTGTAATGTGCTGCGAATACACAGAAAGATAGATCCTTTATCATTTAGCTACAAAATAGCAGGTCAGCAACTGGAAGCAGTTAATACCATAAATTATCTGGGAGTACGCATTAGGAGTGATTTAAAATGGAATGATCATAATGTTGATTGTCGGTAAAGCAGATGCCAGACTGAGATTCATTGGAAGAATCCTAAGGAAATGCAATCCGAAAACAAAGGAAGTAGGTTACAGTACGCTTGTTCGCCCACTGCTTGAATACTGCTCAGCAGTGTGGGATCCTTACCAGATAGGGTTGATACAAGACATAGAGAAGATCCAACGGAGAGCAGCGCGCTTCGTTACAGGATCATTTAGTAATCGCGAAAGCGTTACGGAGATGATAGATAAACTCCAGTGAAAGACTCTGCAGGAGAGAGGCTCAGTAGCTCGGTACGGGCTTTTGTCAAAGTTTCGAGGACATACCTTCACCGAAGAGTCAAGCAGTATATTGCTCCCTCCTACGTATATCTCGCGAAGAGACCATGAGGATAAAATCAGAGAGATTAGAGCCCACACAGAGGCATACCGACAATCCTTCTTTCCACGAACAATACGAGACTGGAATAGAAGGGAGAACCGATAGAGGTACTGAAGGTACCCTCCGCCACACACCGTCAGGTGGCTTGCGGAGTATGAATGTAGATGTAGATGTAGACTGTCACCTTTGATACACTGTTCCATTGTCGCGCCAGAGCCGAAGAAGACTCAATCTGTCCTGTAATTCCATTCGGATAATGTGTCGATTTTCTCGGGGGTGGTCCGGGTGGTGCAAACTGACCCATTTCGTCGTGTTCTGTGGTCCTCCGTGAATCATTCGGCAAACATCCGTTGCATTGCCGAAACACTTTCTCCCGCACGAGCAGCAATTTCCCGGATGTATGCATCACATTCTCTCACGCCTGTAATGCGCCCTCTTTCAAACTCATTGACGGTAAGGATCGTGCATATGTCTGCTCAAGTATCACTGGTCCAATACCTACGGTTTATATCGAAAAGAGTTGTAGGCACATGTTACTGGTAGATGATGTTGCGCCGCGATATCGATGTTCACCCAGACATGAATCGAATGCTGAACATTTCTGAAATAATTACTGATGTATATGTCCTGTGAATATGAAAGTCCTGTACCTAGCCGTTCAAGGTGTTCTGTTTTCTACTGAGAATGAGCGTGTTTTACTTGAAAGACGTATACATTGCCAGCGATGGGCGAGGCATGACAGAATCTCTGACCAGAGAGTACTTTATCGTTAGCTGTTGCTAGTCTGCACTTGACCGCGCGAGTCGACAGTAGTAGTTGTCAGTCGACAGTAGTCGTCAGTCCGTGCTAGTCCGTGCTAGTCGGCGGGAGTCGGCATGCGTCGGCTGTGTGCTCTGCTCGCGACTCTGGTCAGGCCTCTGGAGGATGAGTATTGTTGTAGAAGGTAAAGAAGCAGCCTTGCGCATATTTAATAATGTATGTTAATTGTAATTTAATTTGTTCAAAGAAATGCCCCAATAATAATTTTTATGATATAAAGCAACTCTTTTAAAGAAAAGCAGACATTAAATGAGAAAAGAATTTTGTGGGAATATTAAGTGTGAATGCATTCTTTGCTCAGAGACTATAAATGGGAGACAATTTTGTTCAGAGGTTACATTAAAATCAATTTTGTTCAGAGGTTACAATATTTAAAAATTCATTTAAGTATAAGTTATTATATTTTGTGGGAAGGTTACTCTTGGCTAACATTTTCATTTAATTAATAATCTCTGTTGGGAGGTTACATACTTCCACATGACCTTGAGGCACACGTAATTTGCTGTTTTGTTTGATCGTGTGAGTGAGAGAGTCCCAGAATGGCTGCAAATTAGATATTCTAATTTACATTTTGTTGCATGCTTCTCACAATTCATAACCACACTTGTATTTTGTTAGTTGAGTACGGCGCTGATAACCTCGCTGTTGAGCACCCTCTGCGTACCACAACCACCACTGTCTCTCTTTCTTTAGAACATGGAGAACATGTTCCGAAACTGTCGACAGAAAATTAATTCCTGCTTTACATTTCAGACTTCCAGTACCAGCAAGAAGAAGGAAGCTTGGGTTTAGCGTCCCGTCAACATCGAGGTGGTTAGAAACCAAGTATAAGCTCGGATGGTGTCAAGAATGGGGAAGGAAATCGGCTATGCCCTTTCAGAGGGACCAGCCTACCATTGACCAAGAGCGATTTCGGGAAATCCTAAATCTGGATGGCCAGACTTGAGTTTGAACCGCAGTCCTCTCGAATGCGAGTCCAGTATGTTAACCAATGCGCCACCTCACTCGGTAGTCTTTCACTACTCAATGGGCACAGCGGAATTCTTTTAGAACCATTCAGTATTCTCTGACCCTCTCATGGTATACCCAGTGTCAGTGCACAGGATAACGAGAAAGGGGAGCTCACCGAAGCTCCTGGTTCTCACTCGTGAAGTCTTCATTCTGGACATGGCTGCCCATTGTTGAGAGTTGTAAGGTGTCAGCCAAATCCAACACCTTCCATGAAAACCCTAACATGATAAGCAAATCCAGTAGTATGTCACATAGCTCCGAATATATCGTGACATTAAATTAACCAAAGTAATACGAGTAACGAGTGAGCAAATGGAATATCATAGACTAACGCAAGAATACCTAAATGCATGTCATACCTTCCCACCGTGAGACAGACGCAGTTCCGAGGGGAGAAACGAGAACAGAAGCCGAGAGCAGAACCGTGTTAAGCTGGAAGGCCCTATGATAAGGGACGGACACCGACGTCGCCAGCTAACCGCTAGGACCACACCCCAGCCACAAGTTTTAGCGTGAGACATTTTCGTGTCTCCGTTACGTCAGGACCACCCCCAGCCCATGTTAAAAGCTAGAGCCCACCAGAAGAACAGTATAGATCTTACGATAACACAAAAAGGGCCACCCCAACCGCAAGTTTTAGCGTGAGACTTTTGCACGTCTCTGTTACATCAGGACCACCCCCCAGCCCATGTTAAAAGATAGAGCCCTCCAGAAGATCAGTATAGATCTTACAATAACGCTAAAAGGACCACACCAGCTGCAAGTTTTAGTGTGAGACTTTTTCGCGTTTCTGTTACGTTGCAAACTTTAAAAACATTGCCCCACCACGAAAAGTATAACGTTTCTCATTGGATAGACAGAATTTTTGTAGGCGGAGCTTAAGCTTAACATTGAGACCCTGACTGGTCAGATGAAAACACAGCCAGATAGTTGTTTTTGGACAAACTTCGGTAAATTGTAGGATGGAAAAGTTAGGAGCGAGTTGCTTCCGAGACGGCGAGGTGAGCGGAGCTGTGCTGCCCGGCGCCCCTTCACGAACGCCGACAAGGTAATGAACGCACGCGATGCCGCATAACAGCGCATAAAGCTTCACTCAGAACTGCAGAAGTCTCATCTGTTACATCCCCTTTTTGCGTAATACTAGTGTCGATCGTCAATTAAAGCTCATGGTGTTCACATTTGCCACTGGAAGTAAAAATCTGAAAAGCGATGATTTTTCTGTTATATAGTTATTGAGAAGCCACATCAGCCACTGTAATTTACAAGTTAGATAAGTAATTAAAGATAATTGAGGGTCACTGTAGACCATTTTGATAGTTTTCTCTTTCGTAAAACTTTATTTAAACCTAGATTATAGATGTGATATGGCATAGGTCATCCTTCGATCCATTGTAGGATGGAAAAGTTAGGAGCGAGTTGCTTCCGAGACGGCGAGGTGAGCGGAGCTGTGCTGCCCGGCGCCCCTTCACGAACGCCGACAAGGTAATGAACGCACGCGATGCCGCATAACAGCGCATAAAGCTTCACTCAGAACTGCAGAAGTCTCATCTGTTACATCCCCTTTTTGCGTAATACTAGTGTCGATCGTCAATTAAAGCTCATGGTGTTCACATTTGCCACTGGAAGTAAAAATCTGAAAAGCGATGATTTTTCTGTTATATAGTTATTGAGAAGCCACATCAGCCACTGTAATTTACAAGTTAGATAAGTAATTAAAGATAATTGAGGGTCACTGTAGACCATTTTGATAGTTTTCTCTTTCGTAAAACTTTATTTAAACCTAGATTATAGATGTGATATGGCATAGGTCATCCTTCGATCCATTGTAGAACTTGGAAACCCACTCAGGGAATATTCGTTCACATTTTTGTTGAACGCAGTTGGTTTTTATCATCCTGTATTAAAAAATTTCCTTTTATCAATAGTGCAATTTATAAACAATGTTTTGTGAGTAGAATAAAATTTCCAATGGTAAACTTAACTGCTTTTTCGACGTTATTTTACCAGCTAACTAAAAATAGGAAAGCCTTGAACCCCTTCCACTAAATTTAGTTAGCATTAAGATTCTTTTACAGGGAGTGCAATGGAGCTGACGCTGAAATCATTAAGTATTTGGTTATATCAACGCTAGTCTCACTGAACTCTTCTGAACTCTACATGTCATGTATGGTCTTGCGTCTCCTTACCAGCAACCGGTCCCAGGTTCAAACTGGTCAATTCCCTAATAAACACGCTCAGAGCGTCGTTGCGCGAAAGTGGTAGGGAGACACGATATAGAACAAGCAGACACCACGCAGAATGTTAGAGTGTTACTAAAGAGTCACCAGAGGACGCATCCAGTTGTAAAGTGAGTTCATAATAGACTATTTTCCTTAGTTAGAAATATGGTTAGGTGAGGTTGTTACTGTGAATGATTACATCCAAAATAACAAAACTTTTCTGTCAATATTCTCTCAAAATACATACTATTTTAATGCAAATAAGAGTTTAAAGATCATTAAATATCAAGACGTCGGCTCTGCTTACGTATATTACATGAGTGTGAACTGAAGTACTAGTGCCTTTGTGTACTTTTCCCCACAATTGGGTTAGTTAGTAGTTATCGAACTTTCAAATAACAACAGGAAGCAAATATGTGAAGCCTGATATTGGAACCTTCCAAACTATCACGCATTTATGACATTTGGCAACGAAGTCAGGCTACGTTCCTCTACACAATACTACAAGAATTAAGCACTGCGTCGCCGTTGTATGGCGTGGCCAAGGGGTTAGTGCGCGGGATAGCGATACGAAAGGACCCGGGTTCTCGCGTGGGTGGATTAAAAAAGTTTTTTTTTTCCTCTACATACATGCAACACGTTCTGAGACATTGTTATTTGTGTAAGTTAAGATTTTTCTGTAACGTTCGTTATTACTAAGAGCACACTTCCTCAGTAATGTTTTAGTGATTTCTGTGTGTTTAAAATACGAAATATGAAATATGAAATTGTTGGGGATGAAATTGCTGTGAGTGAAACAACCGACAGTGACCTATATATTTTTTCTTGTCAGAAATAGTTTCTCCATTTTTTCCGCATGTGTAGCAGTATCCGAGTATGCGGTTAGACAGGAATCTAAGAGCCCAACTTAAATTACTGGTAACTAACAGCAGTCATCTTCATAATCTTGCTTGTCACAAGTATTTATCTGGGATCGAATCCTCAACCACAGTAGACACAGATGAAAGATGTTTTTAGACTGTAGCACCACATACGAAACATTTTCATTAATCAGATGTGCGTTATAAACTTCGACGAACTGCAGGAGCTCCCGAAAATGCGTTTTTTTTTCAATTGTGTTTTTAAGACCCAAATCGTTGTCTTATCATATAGGGAAGTGGGCTACTTAATCATTTGGATCTCTAGGAGCGAGTTATAACCACATTCTGTTTATCTTCTTATTCTATGAAACTCTCATAATCAATTTTTCAGGTGTTTCATAGATGTACAGTGTGGTACTACACACTATTCCTAACTCATTTTCCGAAAGGTAATATCCAAAACACGATGTCAGTGTGAATGAGAATAAGACGACATAATGCGGCATGTACGAAAATCTGCAGAATAAAGTCAAATTCGGTATCGTTATTATGCATACATGGAAAGATGTGGTCAGGGAAACTAAAAATTTCTATGCATTTGAGATGATAATCATGGAAATGGATAAACTGCGCCTGATACTGTTAAGGAGGAGGCAATGGCGATGAAGGTGGGCACGTCGGCTCGATGGAATGCGGTGTCGTGCGTTATGGCAACGTAAACGCAATTTTCGGTACTTGGAAGAATAGCGCGCCTGTGTCGTCTGCTAGCCGCTTTGTATTCGTGGCGCTGTGCGCGCTGCAGTGCGCATGCGCGGATCTGCGGCCGCTTGCTTTTGATTGGCTTGGGTGACACGAACCGACAACAGCGCCTCGGTTCTCTAGACCCGAACGGTATGGCTACCGAAATGCATACTGAATAACGCAGGGACTCTAATTCGAGTACTAGACCGTTCGGTGCACTGGAGTACCGAAACAATCAGCACAATGGCGGAAAGATACAGAATAGGCATCCTGGGGGAAGCCGTGTTTGTGACGTGGTATGTAAATACATAGTTAAGAATCATGTCAGATGGCTTCGTTTCATGATGTCCACAACGTTCGCAGTTGTGCGAACCACATCCGCTGTGTCGGAATATGTGAAGCGGATAGATCTGAAAAACGTTAAGACCTGAATTCCTGAACAGAACTCTGCACTACTTGTGAGCCTCCCGCCTCAGCTGTCGACACCTGAGCAGCCCCCGGGGCTTAAACAATTCGCAAGTTGCTCCGCAGCGGGTTACGGATGGCGGCCCGTAGGCAGCGGTGGCGGCCGAGGAATTCCGCCTGGGGGACTCCCCTCGCCAGGGCGGGCGTTTACCTGCCGGCGGCGCCGCAGTTTGCGACCAGGGACAAACAGTGCGTAATGTATCGACTATCGATCGCTCGACGCTCCCCCGGCATGCCTCGCCTCCGCGCTCCCGGCTGGCGCGCAGGCTGTCACTTTACTGCGGGGCCGGCGCCGCGTCAGCACGCGATAACGCCGCGCGCCTCCGCCCCTGTTCCTTCCTTCATTTCTTCCTCGACGTTGGTGCCAACAGCGTCGTTTTCACAACTGAATGACACCTCTATCTCGATCTTTTTTTTTTTTTTACCTCTCAGCCCGTTTTTGCGCTACATTAAGATTTGTTTTTAGGTGGGAAGCAAGGTGCGAGGTGCCAGGAACTAACTTATACTTTTACTCAATGTCGTTGGAATGAAATGAAAAGAAGTTACTTTGCTGATTCAGTCTTAGCATTGCGGTACAGCTGACCACAGTGAATAAATAAAGGAAGGGGAAACCAGAATCGGTTTCCAAATTATTTTTAGCGTCTCGAGATAGGCATCCCAACTTCAGCATCTGCAACTGAGGACGATGTAAGCTGGATTGCCTGTCGTAAAATACAACGAAACTGGAAGTGTATTTTAAGATATTCCAGAACTAACACAGATTTCCATTCTCTAGGCAGGTAAATTGTTTAGACATTAAAGAAACTGAGTCAACTAGAGTATACAGGGTGGTCCATTGATCGTGACCGGGCCAAATATGTCACGAAATAAGCGTCAAACGAAAAAACTACAAAGAACAAAACTTGTCTAGCTTGAAGGGGGAAACCAGATGGCGCTATGATTGGCCTGCTAGATGGCCCTGCCGTAGGTAAAACGGATATCAAATGCGTTTTTTTTTAAATAGGAACCCCCAATTTTTATTACATATTCGTGTAGTACGTAAAGAAATATGAATGATTTAGTTGGACCACTTTTTTTGCTTTGTGATAGATGGCGCCCCAATAGTCACAAACATATGGCTCACATTTTAGATGAACAGCTGGTAACAGGTAGGTTTTCGTAAATTAAAATACAGAACGTAGGTACATTTGAACACTTTATTTCGGTTGTTCCAATGTTATACGTGTACCTTTGTGAAATTATCATTTCTGAGAACGCATGCTGTTACAGCGTGATTACCTGTAAATACGACATTAATGATATAAATGCTCAAAATGATGTCCGTCAATGTCAATGCATTTGGCCATACGTGTAATGACATTCCTCTCAACAGCGAGTAGTTCGCCTTCCGTAATGTTCGCACATGCATTGACAATGCGCTGACGCATGTTGTAAGACGTTGTCGGTGTATCACGATGGCAAATGTCCTTCAAGTTTCCCCACAGAAAGAAATCTGGGTACGTCAGATTCGGTGAATGTGCGGGCCAATCCACGTGCCATGAAATATGCTATTCAATACCGCTTCAGCCGCATGCGAGCTATGTGCCGGATATCCATCATGTTGGAAGTACATCGCCATTCTGTCATGCAGTGAAACATCTTGTAGTAACATCGGCAGAACAATACGTAGGAAATCAGCACACACTGCATCATTTAGATTGCTATCGATAAAATGGGGCTAATTATCCTTCCTCCCATAATGCCGCACCATACGTTAACCCGCCAAGGTCGCTGATGTTCTTGTCGCAGCCATTGTGGATTTTCCGTTGCCCAATAGTGCATATTATGTCGGTTTACGTTACCGCTGTTGGTGAATGACACTTCGTCGCTAAATAGAACGCGTGCAAAAAAATCTGCCATCCTCCCGTAATTTCTCTTGTGCCTAGTGGCAGAACTGTACACGACGTTCAAAGCCGTCGCCATGCAATTCCTGGTGCATAGAAATATGGTACGGGTGCAACCGATGTTGATGTAGCATTCTCAACACCGACGTTTTTAAGATTCCCGATTCTCGCGCAATTTGTCTGCTACTGATGTGCGGATTAGCCGCGACAGCAGCTAAAACACCTACTTGGGCATCATCACTTGTTTCAGGTCGAGGTTACGGTTCACATGTGGCTGAAGACTTCCTGTTTCCTTAAATAACGTAATTATCCGCGAACGGTCCGGACACTTGGATGATGTCGTCCAGGATGTCGAGCAGCATACATAGGACACGCCTGTTGGGCATTTTGATCAGAATACCCATACATCAACAACATATCGACCTTTTCCGCAATTGGTAAACGGTCGATATTAACATGGGTAATGTATCACAAAGCAAATACCGTCCGCACTGGTGGAATGTTACGTGATACCACGTACTTACACGTTTGTGACTTACAGCGCCATCTACCACAAAGCGAAAAAAGTGGTCCAACTAAAACAATAATATTTCTCTACGTACTACACGAATATGTGTGGTACGTAATAAAAATGGGGGTTCCTATTTAGAAAAAACGCTGGTGATATCCGTTTGACCTACGGCAGCGCCATCTAGAAGGCCAACTATAGCGCCATCTGGTTTCCCCCTTCAAGCTAGACAAGTTTTGTTCTTCGTAGTTTTTTTCGTTTGACGCTTATGTCGTGAGATATTTGGCGCCCAGTCACTATCAAGGGACCAATGCTGAAAGACGTTCTCCTGTTCCAACGTACAAAGTGGTGCAAGACGTCCAGGGTGATTCGGTCGGCCTTACCGATATCGTTTTACGCAGCCCGCAATATTATATCTGGGCTTCAGAAACCACTGGTGACATTTTCATATTCTCTCACTATCTAAGCACGAAGTGTTAGTCCCGCAGGAAAAAATGAACAGGACATTTTTGTAGGACATCTAATGTAGTTAAATTTTGTATTGGGATATATTTTCGTTGGAGACCGTTGTTTTCGTGTTACTAAACAACAAAGTACAAAACTGATATTTAAACGCATCCCCGCTCCCATACTGAGCCACCACTGGTTGGAACTTCTGGCCTGCTGCTCATGGCACTCCCTCTTACCACAGTAAAAAAAAAAAAAATATGTGCCTGCACGACTTATTTCCCGCATTCGTGCTTTCTTGGTCTTCATTGACTGACATTATTACGTCACCGGCTTAGTCGTGCATTTACAAATTGTGAAACTGACGTTTGTATAAGTTTTACACATTAATTTTGTGAATTTTAACAGTATAATATAAACGAAGATGTCGTTCTATTCGTCAGGCATTCTGATTACGATACTACTGCGCTTTTAAGGGCTAAGCCTACATCTAATTGTCGACGTAATTTGCGTTTCATTATTCTCACGTACGAGTTTAAAGTGATAATGTTAACGAATTAACCAGCCATACTGCTGGCGTGATATCCCAATCAATAGAGACCGAAGAAGGTCAATCAAAAATAACTTGTGTAGTTGAAAATGTTAGCATAGTGGTAGGGGGAAATATGACGAAAACTATATTAGAAATTCTGACGTGAGTGATGAAGGAAGTGACTGAAGTGCTTTTAACAGTTGTTATATTTAAATTTTTTCATGAATTTCTGATTTTTTTTTTTTTGTGATCGATAATGCAACAGTGGTAGAAACGTTTTCATTTAAACACTGTGAGGCAGTAAGTGAGAGTGTTGAAACTAGAGAACAGTGTACCTGGGTATACGTCATGTTTCATTATCGGTAGTTCAATCTGGTTACTGATTGTAGAATGACCTGAAGTCCTGCTAGTGCAGTCCACACTTAACTGTAATTTTTTTTTTTAATTTTGTTCTTAGACATGAGGTTATATTTTTCTTTTTTTTTTTTTTTTTTTGCAGAACTATTATTCCGAGTTCTACACATTTATGTGCTTTATAAAATGTGAAAGCTATTTGGTATACATTGTTAATTCTTCAGTTACTGATTTTATGGCAAGTAGTAGCCTACATATTCTTAAAACTAGTTGTACATGGTGATTTAGCTGTCCATACCAATGTCATATCGCGCAACCTGCAATGTTATATCTGGCCTTCAAAACCACGCGCGAGATTTCCACATTCTCTCGCAGTTAAATTTTGTACTTGGTATGATCATCAAAGGAAGCCACGGGTTACCAGAAATTCATGGCCTCCATTGAAAAACATACCCAGTACAACATTTAACTGCGAGAGAATATGGAAATCTCGCGCGTGGTTTTTAAGGCCAGATATGACATTGCAGGTTGCGCGATATGACATTGGTATGGGCAGCTAAATCACCATGTACAACTAGTTTTAAGAATATGTAGGCTACTACTTGCCATAAAATCAGTAACTGAAGAATTAACAATGTATACCAAACAGCTTTAACATTTTATAAACCACATAAATGTGTAGAACTCGGAATAATACTTATGCAAAAAAAAAAATATATATAACCTCATGTCTAAGAACAAAATTCAAAAAAAAATACAGTTAAGTGCGGACTGCACTAGCAGGACTTCAGGTCATTCTACAATCAGTAACCAGATTGAACTACCGATAATGAAACACGACGTATACCCAGGTACACTGTTCTCTAGGTTCAACACTCTCACTTACTGCCTTACAGTGTTTAAATGAAAACGTTTCTACCACTGTTGCATTATCGTCTTCTGCCACAGAGTGAATACCTTACATGCGGTTTTCTGTATCTGTTTAGGAAAGATTTTTATACTCTTACGTATAAAAGTTGTTTCTATTGCTAACTTAATTGCATTTTGCTAAATAAAGGTTGTGGTTTTGAAACGACAAATGCCTTTATGTGCACCAGTCCCCCTTGTAGCAATATTAATTGATACATTAAATATGAGAGTGAATCAAGTAGTAAGGCGAAGAACTACGTTTCTCATTCAGGTGAACTAAGAACGGCTACATTGTTCTGGTCGTTCCAGCTTTCCATTATGTTACCTGTTCATCAAATCTTTTTTCTGTGCCTTCACTGAAGAAATCAAAAGACCCAGTAGCCGATGTCATATCGGTCTTGAATCATCTACCAACAAAGTTCTTCTTTTATGGTCTCAGTACAAAATTAGAGATAACCACTAGGGCTTATTACGAAGTCGAAGTCTCGGGGCTCATTAACGACAAATCAGAGGGTCGCTTGTGACGGTGGAAGCGAAATGAGCTTGTTTTTTTCAGCAGCAGTATCCCAGAATTCCGTTAATATATTTAGGAAGACCACCGAAAACCGAAAGCGGAAATGGATTGGATCCTGCTGCAGCAGAATGAGAGTCCCGATAATTATGACGCCGGCTTTCTCGTTCAGAACTGAGTGAATACTATGTTTGATATTCGGAAGCCATTTGTAGGATTATAACGTGGAAAACAATATATGAGTTTTGCTTGCTAACTTTGGGGCAGCCGAGCAAAACAATTCGGACTAGCTACAGTTGCAATTAAAATGATGTAAAAATCCATACACACTAACTGATGCAGTCAGAATAACAAGCCTCCCTCCTCAGCCACGCACAGTCAGAAGAATCGGAACAACTCCAAAGGGAGAATTACAACCACTAACACACTTCTATCGACCTGCGGATAAAATTGGACTGGATGCCTATGTTGTAAGTTGGGTTGCCTGCCTTAAAGTGTGTGACGTATTTGCCAGGTGAATTATATTTTCCCCATTTTGTATAACACCCGTTTAAAAAGTCTTAGTTACTTCGTATGAATTAGCTCCCACAACTGAACCCATTAAGCATGAGAATCAGTTAGAATATGCAGGAAGAATGCCTTTCGAGTGATACATTTGAAGCAAGATAGCTAAAATTGTGGGAACCTAGGAGATGTGCAAGGCATGGAGTACAACGAGCTCGGCGTAGGACTGTATTGAAACAGGGGCCGTATTCAGTCTCTAGGACATTCGTTCTTACATAGTCGTAATCAGCTAAGTGTTTTCTTTAAGTCATCAGTCTTTGGAGTAATTTCCGCTTCTGAAATCCACCTTTCCCTGTCTCTTGGTAACCCTTTCATCTATACGAAACTCCTACATCCTATATCCCATATACCTACACTAACAATAAAACTGTAACACTGGTGTCTCTGTCCATCTGTCTGTTTGAACACGCTAATCTCCAAACTATTAAGAGAGTTTTCATCAGGTTTCACAGGTCACTAGAGCGTAGCTTCAGGCAACATACGGGCTTTGTTTACTCAAAATAGGATCACAAAAGAATATATCGTAATTTAAAGTTTTGTCTGTCTTTTCACACACTAACCTACAAAGGTACTAGACGAATTTTCATGGAGTTTTTACAGGCTACAGGAACGTAGCTTGGGCCAACATACAAGCTTATCTTATCAGAATCTGAACACACAAAAGAAGATATCGTAATTAAAATTTTATTTAAAATCGTCTGCTCAGCTTAGTACTTCGGACGTTTGCCTGAGAGACGCGATCATCACCATGTATCGCGCCAAACACCCAGTACATGGCGCTGGTAGAATGTAGTATACCATTGAACCAGTAGATAACGTTATTAGTTGACAGAGTTTTTTTCGGTGGTTTACGTTTCAGATAGCCGGCCGATGTGGCCGTGCGGTTCTAGGCGCTTCAGTCAGGAACCGCGTGACCGCTACGATCGCAGGTTCGAATCCCTCGGGCATGGATGTCTGTGATGTTCTTAGGTTAGTTAGGTTTAAGTAGTTCTAAGTTCTAGGGGACTGCTGACTACAGATGTTAAGTCCCATAGTGCTCAGAGCCATTTGAACCATTTTTTTTTTACGTTTCATATATTTACGTCGTTGACGCAATCTTATTTTTACGAGCATAAACTAACAGTGAATATACTTCGCTGAGGTATTCAGATTTACTAATTTCGCTTTGCGTATTAAAAGCTTAACGATACAGCTTTACTTCTTTGGATACGTTTTATTTATGTTACTTGTTAGGAAAAACTGAATTATGCCTACTAATTACATTTTGATTTCTTTTTGTTTATGAGTAAAAATGAATAGAAAACAGTCGAGTCATAAGTACAGGGTTATTACAAATGATTGAAGCGATTTCACAGCTCTACAATAACTTTATTATTTGAGTTATTTTCACAATGCTTTGCTCACACATAAAATAACTCAAAAAGTTTTTTTAGGCATTCGCAAATGTTCGATATGTGCCCCTTTAGTGATTCAGTAGACATCAAGCCGATAATCAAGTTCCTCCCACACTCGGCGCAGCATGTCCCCATCAATGAGTTCGAAAGCATCGTTGAAGCGAGCTCGCAGTTCTGGCACGTTTCTCGGTAGAGGAGGTTTAAACACTGTATCTTTCACATAACCCCACAGAAATAAATCGCATGGGGTTAACTCGGGAGAGCGTGGAGGCCATGACATGAATTGCTGATCATGATCTCCACCACGACCGATCCATCGGTTTTCCAATCTCCTGTTTAAGAAATGCCGAACATCATGATGGAAGTGCGGTAGAGCACCATCCTGTTGAAAGATGAAGTCGGCGCTGTCGGTCTCCAGTTGTGGCATGAGCCAATTTTCCAGCATGTCCAGATACACGTGTCCTGTAACGTTTTTTGCGCAGAAGAAAAAGGGGCCGTAAACTTTAAACCGTGAGATTGCACAAAACACGTTAACTTTTGGTGAATTGCGAATTTTCTGCACGAATGCGTGAGGATTCTCTACCGCCCAGATTCGCACATTGTGTCTGTTCACTTCACCATTAAGAAAAAATGTTGCTTCGTCACTAAAAACAAGTTTCCCACTGAACGCATCCTCTTCCATGAGCTGTTGCAACCGCGTCGAAAATTCAAAGCGTTTGACTTTGTCGTCGGGTGTCAGGGCTTGTAGCAATTGTAAACGGTAAGGCTTCTGCTTTAGCCTTTTCCGTAAGATTTTCCAAACCGTCGGCTGTGGTACGTTTAGGTCCCTGCTTTCAATATTCGTCGACTTCCGCGGGCTACGCGTGAAACTTGCCCGCACGCGTTCAACCGTTTCTTCGCTCACTGCAGGCCGACCCGTTGATTTCCCCTTACAGAGGCACCCAGAAGCTTTAGCAGTTGGTGGGTCTTTGTTGAACTGCGTCCTGAAGTGTCGTTGCACTGTTATGAGTGACTGATGTGAGTGCATTTCAAGCACGACATACGCTTTCTCGGTTCCTGTCTCTCTGCGCTCTCGAGCGCTCTGGCGGCAGAAACCCGAAGTGCGGCTTCAGCTGAACAAAACTTTATGAGTTTTTCTACGTATCTGTAGTGTGTCGTCACCATATGTCAATAAATGGAGCTACAGTGAATTTATGAAATCGCTTCAATCATTTGTAATAGCCCTGTAAATCAAAAGAACTGAAAGACTGGCCATGCGGTCTCAAGAACCCAATGAAGACGGAGAGATGAGATTTGCTGTACCTCAAGAGCATCAGGCTATTTGCAAGCTCCTTCCGAAACTAAGCACGACCTAACTTTGGATAAGAGCATCATGCTACTACTTATTGTTACTTACTACTTATTATAAACAAGTTACCTGGTCATAGATACTTAGCCGCGCTGTCTTGGGCGTCTTGTCACGATCCATGCGGCTCCCCACGTTGGAGGTTCGAGTCCTCCCTCGGTCATGGGTGTGTGTGTCGTCCTTAGCGTAAGTTAGTTTAAGTTAGCTTAAATAGTGTGTAGGCTTAGGGACCGGTGACCAAAGTACTTTGGTCCCATAAGATCTTACCACAAATTTCCATTTCCATAGATACTTAGTGCTATCCATGCAAAGTGGCTAGTCCAAACAAATATTGTCAATGTGAAAGTAGACTGCTTAACCGATTTTGATTAAATTTGGTACAGAGATAACGTCGACCGCGAGGAAGAACAAAGGCTACTTAAGACAATGTGTAGTACAAAGTACTTATTGATTTTCTAGAGTAGTACACGAACTAGAAAAATATACAGGGCTATTACAAATGATTGAAGCGATTTCATAAATTCACTGTAGCTCCATTCATTGACATATGGTCACGACACACTACAGATACGTAGAAAAACTCATAAAGTTTTGTTCGGCTGAAGCCACACTTCAGGTTTCTGCCGGCAGAGCGCTCGACAGCGCAGTGAGACAAAATGGCGACAGGAGCCGAGAAAGCGTATGTCGTGCTTGAAATGCACTCACATCAGTCAGTCATAACAGTGCAACGACACTTCAGGACGACGTTCAACAAAGATCCACCAATGCTAACTCCATTCGGCGATTGTATGCGCAGTTTAAAGCTTCTGGATGCCTCTGTAAGGGGAAATCAACGGGTCAGCCTGCAGTGAGCGAAGAAACGGTTGAACGCGTGCGAATTAACCCCATGCGATTTCTTTCTGTGGGGTTATGTGAAATATTCAGTGTTTAAACCTCCTCTACCAAGAAACGTGCCAGAACTGCGAGCTCGCATCAACGATGCTTTCGAACTCATTGATGGGGACATGCTGCGCCGAGTGTGGGAGGAACTTGATTATCGGCTTGATGAATGCCGAAATCACTAAAGGGGCACATATCGAACATTTGTGAATGCCTAAAAAAACTTTTTGAGTTTTTGTATGTGTGTGCAAAGCATTGTGAAAATATCTCAAATAATAAAGTTATTGTAGAGCTGTGAAATCGCTTCAATCATTTGTAATAACCCTGTATTTGCTCAATGATAAAGCTGTTTACTCTTTGATCTTCGAACTTCACCGAGTTTGTGAAAATACTTTTATTACACTCCTGGAAATTCAAATAATAACACCGTGAATTCATTGTCCCAGGAAGAGGAAACTTTATTGACACATTCCTGGGGTCAGATACATCACATGATCACACTGACAGAACCACAGGCACATAGACACAGGCAACAGAGCATGCACAATGTCGGCACTAGTACAGTGTATATCCACCTTTCGCAGCAATGCAGGCTGCTATTCTCCCATGGAGACGATCGTAGAGATGCTGGATGTAGTCCTGTGGAACGGCTTGCCATGCCATTTCCACCTGGCGCCTCAGTTGGACCAGCGTTCGTGCTGGACGTGCAGACCGCGTGAGACGACGCTTCATCCAGTCCCAAACATGCTCAATGGGGGACAGATCCGGAGATCTTGCTGGCCAGGGTAGTTGACTTACACCTTCTAGAGCACGTTGGGTGGCACGGGATACATGCGGACGTGCATTGTCCTGTTGGAACAGCAAGTTCCCTTGCCGGTCTAGGAATGGTAGAACGATGGGTTCGATGACGGTTTGGATGTACCGTGCACTATTCAGTGTCCCCTCGACGATCACCAGTGGTGTACGGCCAGTGTAGGAGATCGCTCCCCACACCATGATGCCGGGTGTTGGCCCTGTGTGCCTCGGTCGTATGCAGTCCTGATTGTGGCGCTCACCTGCACGGCGCCAAACACGCATACGACCATCATTGGCACCAAGGCAGAAACGACTCTCATCGCTGAAGACGACACGTCTCCATTCGTCCCTCCATTCACGCCTGTCGCGACACCACTGGAGGTGTCGCTGCGGTCCGGTCCCAGGTCGACGGGCACGTGCACCTTCCGCCGATCACTGGCGACAACATCGATGTAATGTGGAGACCTCACGCCCCACGTGTTGAGCAATTCGGCGGTACGTCCACCCGGCCTCCCGCATGCCCACTATATGCCCTCGCTCAAAGTCCGTCAACTGCACATACGGTTCACGTCCACGCTGTCGCGGCATGCTACCAGTGTTAAAGACTGCGATGGAGCTCTGTATGCCACGGCAAACTGGCTGACACTGACGGCAGCGGTGCACAAATGCTGCGCAGCTAGCGCCATTCGACGGCCAACACCGCGGTTCCTGGTGTGTCCGCTGTGCCGTGCGTGTGATCGTTGCTTGTACAGCCCTCTCGCAGTGTCCGGAGCAAGTATGGTGGGTCTGACACACCGGTGTCAATGTGTTCTTTTTTCCATTTCCAGGAGTGTAGTTGACTCATTGTAATGAATACAAAACTAATACAATCTTCAAATTGAGCAATCCACATTTGCATACTGAAATTAGAAGTGCCAAAGTAACTGTCTATTACGTTTTCACACCTAGACCACTGAACCGATTTCGATGCAGCTGGCTACTGAGACAGCTCGAACTCCAAGGAAAATATAAGCTACTTTATAAAGTAAAAACAATAACCTTAAGAGGGTCAAGTAGATATTGGAACATCTTTTTTTTACAACAGTGAACACAAACCATCTTATAAAATTATTTAATCTCCTGCATAATGCACACGTTTTATAACGTATAACTACTGCAGCAGCACTATGCACAGATGCACACTCCTGCCCACGCCCTTTCACGCACACCACTTGGCAGCGACACTATGCAAGCTACTTCGTCGTGCGCTGTAGCAGGTTGGGAAGGGGAGGTAGGTGGAGGGTGTTGTACATTACGAGCCTTGCTTACCCCAACAGACAAAGACGTTAGGGCAGCATGCATTATCGCATGTAGCAAATCTTGCTTACCATCGATCATCGTAACAAAACTACTGATACACGAGCACAACTGCGGGTAACAGCGAGTCCTCTAAAATCTATCGTCTAGACTTTGCTGTGTACTCCTTCTATTTTCTGTCCTCTACTGCTCCTTCCAGTACAAAGGATACCTAGATGATGTTCCACTATCCTGAAACCTTCTTATGGTAAGGTTATTCTTTGGACTTGTTTCCTCACTTAGGCCTTGTAGCTCTTCTTTAAATTATAGGTTTTCCAGTAAGTAACTGGACAAGCCGGTTCAAAATTGAGGGGAAGGCTAGAGCATATTGTCTTATATAGGACCATGGTTAGCAGAACACTGGTATTATAATCAACCTTCAGGCTGAGGACACCTTCATTGTGGTCTGTCTGTGCACTTAACTTTTAACACTATTCGATAGCACCATATATCAAATATTTCTAATATCACCTTCTCAGGATTTTATTTGGTCGACGTTTCACTTCCGTAAAATGCTGTGCTCCATACTTCATTTCATTACCTTAACAATATATACCGGTAGAGCTATTTTTATGAAGAAAGGCCTCTTCGGCTGTGCTGTTCTACTTCTAACATAAATCTTGCTTCGGTCATTCTAGCTAATCTTACTTCCTACATAGGAAAATCGCTTCTATTCTTCTAATACCGCGTCGTTCCATTTTTTTCGAATTAAGCTTCTGTAGAAAGGTACCTGGAGTTGTCACCACGTGTATGGGATCCACGATCCCTTATTCAGCGTTATTAACTATGAAGCCACACAGGTCAAGAGTGTCTGTAAACACCGATTGTCGAGATCAAAGCATTGAGAGCGCAGAGTCAATGGTTTACGTATACTGCTGCTGGGAAAGTCAGAGTTGTGGTCGAAGCAGCGGGCAGACATTCAGCAGAGAGTGATGAATACGATAATAGGGCGGAACCTGTATTTTCTATTAAAATAGGTGTGTGAATAGATTATAAGTAACAGCTGTGGCAGTTTTGCATCTACTACTCCGGTCACAACTAAATTGCGTTGTTGGTTGGATCATAGTGTTGGATACGTGTGTATCAAAGTAGTGTGTTGTGTGACGATCAGTACTTAAATATTTGGCCTTTTTGGTACTAAACATGGATAATTTGTAAGGCTGCAATTTTATCATGTTGAGAAATCAGGAGCGATCTGTTTCACATGGCAAAAGTATCTGAAGTCACGATCGCATAAATATTCCTTTACTTACAACAACCGGTTTTGACAGATTTCGCTGTCATCTTTACATCATAAATAATTTTTGAAATATAATTTGTTCTTTTTGATCTGGAACCTTACGCCACGCTGTCATGTAGATGTAAATTGTGCACATAGCCACGTCATTACGCGTAGCGCTCACAATTGTTACGTCATAAGAACCACAGTACACAATTAAATGGTCAGTAGTACATCTGTATGCGTTAGCTGGACACGTTTTAATCGATGTGAATCCACCTTAGATGGCGCATAAGGTACAACTGCAGACCAACAGACCTTAATATGACAGAAGTCCATCGAAACCGATTGTTGTAAGTAAAGAAATATTTATACGATCTTGGCTTCAGAAAGATTTTACCAAGATAATTTTTAAGGCGAAGTGGCCACTGTATTATATTTTGTGTATAAAAAGCATACATTTGCAGACTCAGAACACATTAATATCCAGCTGAAGCATCGTTGTAATATCTCCCTGGCCATGGTGATTATCCTCATCCACTACGCATGATCCAAAGTATAGTTTCGGCAATCATAAATCGGGAGTGTTACACATTTACATTTTTCAGAAATCGGACAGTTCTACCTAGAAAGCATTTCCTTGTGATCTACCTGAAAGAAAGTTAGAAGCTAATAATTACTGGCTCAGTTTGGTTGCTGCGTCGATACCCAAAGCTTCTTTCGTAACGGTTAAATAGCACCAGCGGTCAAAAGTTGTCCGGTAACTTACCAAGCACTGTATAATGGAGCTGCACGATCTTTTATCACAATGGCAGAGTAACCTATATCTGAGCTCTGCGCATCAGTATGAAGTACTTGGCACAGGGTATACTGCATTGTATAATGCACTCATGGTTATAAATTAAGGAAAATGCTGATACATGGTGAAAAAACGCTCTGGTGGCCGGTTTGCGGATTTAAATCACCTCGGGGTATGACCAAGCGGTGCATTTGACCTGCGGTCGTCGCACGGTGGCGCTGGCAGTAGCTCAAAATAGGCTCTGAGCACTATGGGACTTAACTACTGAGGTCATCAGTCCCCTTGAACTTAGAACTACTTAAACCTAACTAACCTAAGGATATCACACACATCCATGCCTGAGGCAGGATTAGAACCTGCGACCGTAGCGGGCACGCGGTTCCAAACTGACGCGCTTAGAACCGCACGGCCACACCGGCCGGCTGCTGGCAGTATTCCACATATGCAGAGGTGTGTTGTTGCATGTCAGAGAACAGTGCAGCGAGTAAGTGTGCAGACGTTTTCAGACGTGCTAATGGTGAATGTGTGTTGAAAATCGCTCAAAGAACCCACATTGATGACGTTATGAGGGGTAGAATACATAACAGATCAGGTATATCGGGACGTCATTTTGCACCAGTATGTCCACCTTTTGAAGGGTGCAGGGGGTCCCACCTTCCTCCTGATGGATGATAACGTACGGCCACACCGATCTGCCATCGTGGAAGAGTATCTTGAAACATAAGATATCAGGCGAATGGAGTGGCCTTCCTGTTCTCCAGACCTAAACCCCATCGAGCAAGTCTGGGATGCTCTCGGTCGACGTATCGCTGTACGTCTTCAAACCCCTACGACACTTCAGGAGCTTCGACAGGCACTGGTGCAAGAATAGGAGGCCATACCCCAGCAGCTGCTCGACCACCTGATCCAGAGTATGACAAACCGTTGTGCGGCCTGTGTAAGTGTGCATGGCGATCATATCCCATACTGATGTCGGGGTACATGCGCAGGAAACACTGACGTTTTGTAACACACGTGTTTCGCAACGGTTTTCTCAACTTATCACCGATACCGTGGACTTACAGATATGTGTCGTTTGTGTTCCCTACGTGCCTATGCTATTAGCGCCAGTTTTGTGTAGTGTCACGTTGTGTGCCAGCACATTTTGCAGTTATCTATAATTTATGAGCATGAGTGTATATGAAGGTTTCTTCTCGCAGCGGTCACGGATGAAGCGTGGAAAAAACGTCTTCTTGAACGCCTCTGTGTCCTGTGAAGCTGTTAAACCACACTTATTCGCGGATAGGAACGTTAACGTCAGAAGGAAAAATAAATGGAAAATGTCTCTTGCAGTGGACAATAATAAGTATACAATATCCGTCATCAATCGAATGCAACTACCGCACAAGTTGGTACTAAAATCACCTGCTGTATGGACTCTTTAAAATTCGTTAAAATTTTTGCATCAAATGCAGCGTTAGTGAATGCCTGGGGGTATGGAACGTGCTTAATATGTGATACCTCTCAGCATCAGACTACCTACTGCATTTCATCTACCAGCATCACACAGCTTCTCTCCTGCTTATATTCCTCGCCCACCAGCGTCGTGTACTGCCGGGCTTAACCGCCTTTAACACTAAACACTAAAAGTACTTGCCATTGGACCCTGTAATGTGTCAACCAATATTAATTTTCACTAGTTACATTTTCTCTCTTAAGGCAGCATTTGTTTCTCTAGTTTCGTCTACCTCATAGTTATCTAGTTTTGTTTCAGCCTAATGTTTTCAATCTACTACTGGTCGTGGCCCACATACGTCCCATTAAAATACTGTTTTAGAAAAATACTTGATGGTAGTAATAGCCCGTATCACCAACTAACCGCGTCATTCTGCCTTGTCTCTTCCAGCCGGACGCCTACTTTCTTGCAAGACCGTGGTTCTCCGAGTCCCTGACGCTGTATGAAAAGTACCTTGACGTTTTGATACCGTTGATAAAAAGACTGGATAGTCCCATCGGCGCCAGTCTTTCCATCTCTGTCTTTAAAATATATCCACACTACTGGCCATTAAAATTGCTACATCACGAAGATGACGTGCTACAGACGCGAAATTTAACCGACAGGAAGAACATGCTGTCATATACAAATGACAAGCTTTTCAAAGCATTCACACAAGGTTGGCGCCGGTGGTGACACCTACAACGTGCTGACATGACGAAAGTTTCCAACCAATTTCTCATACACAAATAGCAGTTGAACGGCGTTGCCTGGTGAAACGTTGTCGTGATGCCTCGTGTAAGGAGGAGAAATGCATACCACCACGTTTCCGACTTTGATATAGGTCAGATTGTAGCCCATCGCGATTGCTCAAATGGCTCTGAGCACTATGGGACTCAACTGTTGTGGCCATAAGTCCCCTTGAACTTAGAACTACTTAAACCTAACTAACCTAAGGACATCACACACATCCATGCCCGAGGCAGGATTCGAACCTGCGACCGTAGCGGTCGTGCGGTTCCAGACTGTAGCGCCTTTAACCGCTCGGCCACTTCGGCCGGCATCGCGATTGCGGTTTATCGTATCGTGACATTGCTGTTCGCGCTGGTCGAGATCCAATGACCGTTAGCAGACTATGGAATCGGTGGGTTCAGGAGGGTAATACGGAACGCCGCGCTGGACCCCAACGGCCTCGTATAACTAACAGTCGAGATGGCAGGCATCTTATCCACATGACTGTAATGGATCGTGTAGCCACGTCTCGATCCTTGAGTCAACAGGTGGGGACGTTTGCAAGACAACAACCATCTGCACGAACAGTTCGATGACTTTTGTTGCAGCATGGACTATCAGCTCGGACACCATGGCAGCGGTTACCCTTGACGCTGCACCACGGACAGGAGTGCCTCCGATGGTGTACTCAACGACGAACCTGGGTGCACGAATGGCAAAACGTCATTTTTTCGGATGAATCCAGGTTCTGTTTACAGCATCATGATGGTCACATCCGTGTTTGGCGAAATCGAGGTGCACATTGCAAGCGTGTATTCGTCATCGCCATACTGGCGTATCACCCGGTTTTATGGTATGGGGTGCCATTCGTTACACGTCTCGGTCACCTCTTGCTCGCATTGACGGCACTTTGAACAGTGGACATTACATTTCAGATGTGTTACGACCAGTGGCTCTACCCTTCATTCAATCCCTGCGAAACCCTACATTTCAGCAGGATAATGCACGACCGCATGCTGCAGGTACTGTACGGGCCTTTCTGGACACAGAAAATGCTCAACTGCTGCCCTGGCCAGCACATTCTGCAGATCTCTCACCAACTGAAAACGTCTGGTCAATGGTGGCCGATCAACTGGCTCTTCACAATACACCAGTCACTACTCTTGATGAAACTGTGGTATCGTGTTGAAGCTGCAAGAGCAGCTGTTCCTGTACATGCCATCCAAGCTCTGTTTGACTCAATGCCCAGGCGTATCGAGGCCGATATTACTGCCGGAGGTGGTTGTTCTGGTTACTGATTTCTCATGGTCTATGCGCACAAATTGCGTGAAAATGTAATCGCATGTCAGGTCTAGTATAATACATTTGTCCATTGAATACCCGTTTATCATCTGCATTTCTTCTTGATGCAGCAATTTTAATGGCCAGTAGTGTACAACAAAGAGAGGTACTCGAATTTCACAAGTTTTGAAATTAGCAATACAAGCTTTAAATCAAGCAAAGTTTTATTTTCGTTACAAATTACTAGCTTTAATTCTGTAGACGTTGAAAGATGGAAGTGCAGAAAAAATTATCGGAAAACTGTAGATAAATACCCAAGTGTAGATAAATTAACGAATGAACATTTAATTGGATGCTTAAATGTCTTGAAATTGACTCATTTGCGGATGTAGTCACGAAAGAATGTTTGTTTGTAAACAGTTGCTTGAGAATGCATACACATTGTTACAGATTATATTCTGTGTATAACAAATTATTAATTTAAGTTTTTGGCTTCATCCGAAAGCATTTAAAATACACAATCATAACTGTAAATATTAACAACAGTAATTCTAACGGAATTATTGATGATTCTGTAAGTCTATGACTCCGTAGCTTAATTAGCATTTATACATAAATGTGAGCATCTTACACAGCGTGAGTCACTAACTATTGCCACCAAGAATAACTCCGAAAGTATGACAGGAGCTGAAAAGTTTGTGGGACAAAAGTTGCATGGGACAACGGGGTCCATAATATGACGTTGCTTCTTGTTGCTATGTGCGTCGCTTCAGAGATATGAAGATTGTTTTAATTGAATGCTGTAGTTTGGTACTTATTTTCTGATAGTGGATATCGAGACGAAACCAATGTTGGGACACAGTAACGTCTTTGAAGGTCAGCTAAGGTCACAAAGGTGGCATGAACGTCCATTTACAGAAGATGTTTGAAGTGATTGTTGTGTTGATAGAAGAGCCAACACCGTGTTACTAGAGGAGGCCGAAATGCACGCGTTTTAGATCACGCAGGCTGGCGTGAGGAGGGAAGAACTATACTGACGGGAGGTCATGACAAGGAATTAGAATTCAGAAAGCGGACGTAATTAGTTTGATACTTAACTTTAATCCATTAATGATGAACGACGCTCTTGATGGTACATGATTCACAATATTATCTGTTCAGAAGACATAGTAACTGAATATGGCGCCTTGCTAGGTCGTAGCAAATGACGTAGCTGAAGGCTATGCTAAACTGTCGTCTCTGCAAATGAGAACGTATGTAGACAGTGAACCATTGCTAGCAAAGTCGGGTGTCCAACTGGGATGAGTGCTAGGGAGTCTCGCTAGACTAGACCTGCCGTGTGGCGGCGCTCGGTCTGCAATCACTGATAGTGGCGACACGCGGGTCCGACGTATACTAACGGACCGCGGCCGATTTGAAGGCTACCACCTAGCAAGTGTGGTGTCTGGCGGTGACACCACAGTGATGACCATTGATATCAATGCAGTGTTGCAATCTTCTTATCACGGATTGAGTGGTATTCCTTATCACATCGGCATCTGTTGAAGCACATGCTCTAACAATTCTCTCTTGCATATCTTCAGTGTAGTGGGGACGTCTTTGTAAACAATGTCTTTTACGGATCCCCACAAGAAAAAGTCCAGACGTGTCAAGTCTGACGAACGAGCCGGCTACCAACACATCTCCTCCGCATCCAAACCAACGATTTGGGAATTGTCTCTGCAACTCATTTCTAGCCATCAGTGAAAAATGTGCCGAACACCCATAGTGTTGATCACACATTCTGTTCCTCTTTACTAAAAGTATTTGTTCCAATAACAGACCTAATGTTTCTTGGAGGAATGTGGTGTACTTCCTGTCATTAAGATTTTCTTCGATGAAATAGGGGCCTGTAATTCTGTCTTCCAGAATCCCACACAATACACTCACCGACTACGGTTTGTGGTGTGCAACTTGCCGCCGCCAACATGGATTCTCAGTTTCCTAATAATGCATGTTATGAAAATTAACATTTCCATGGTTCGTGAATGTAGCTTCGTCAGTAAATAAAATCAAATTAATAAATATGTCATCCCTCTGAATCTGAAGTTGAGCCTACCGGCAGAATTCATTGTGACGCATATAACCTGTACCAGTTAATTCTTGGTGGAGACTGGTATGATAAGGATGATATTTATGGTGATGCAGAACACGAACACTACCCTGGCTCATGCCAGATTCGCTTGCGATTTGACGCCAACTAACACAAGGATCTCGAACCACAGTCGCAACAGTACCAATTTTCGTTTCTTCGTTAGTAACTTTCCTTTGCCGGATATGTTTCCGATGCGTTAAAACTACAGTTGTTCTCGATTTATCACACACATATTTAAATGTACGACTTTTAGGGTGAGTAAGTTGTGGATATCTTTCAGCATATAAGTCTCTAGCTTTCACTGAATTTCGTTGTCATTCTCCGTAAATGACAAGCATATCGAATTGTTCTTCGAAGGAATATAACATTCGCATTCGCTTGATTCGACGATACTAGTCTTACCGTTCCTATTAGTGTGGTGTTGCGAAACCGTCGAATGGTGTTTACATATCAATGGCACCTTAGATGGATACGCCGTATTCGGCGAATATTTACACAATATACGAGAGAGAATTGTCAGAGCATGTGTTTCGATAAGTGCCGAAGTGATGAGCAGTACCACTCAATCCATGATAAGAAGATTCCAGCACTTCATAGATACCAATCGTTACCACTTCGAACACTTTCTGTAAATGAACGTTCATGCCACCTTTTGGACCTTCGTTGACTTCCATAGAACGTACTGTTACACATCATTAGATTCGTCTCGATAGCCGCTATCAGAAAATAAGTACCAAAATATAGCATCCAATTTAAAAAAAAAAAAAACGGAAGTTGACTTTCATATCTCTGACGAGGCCCCACCTAGCAACAAAAAAATCAACGTCATATTATGGCCCCCGTTGCCCCATGCAACATTTGTCCCACAAACTTTTCAACTACTGTCATACTTCCGGAGTTATTCTAGGTGGCAATAGTAGTGATTCACCGTGTATAACACAATTCGATATCTAAGTTCCCTGATGTGTGGAGGCCCTTGATTCCTTTCGCAGTTAGCCAGTTATTAGTACAGCTATATTAGCGTGTGCAAACTACTCGAGTTACAGATTGAGCTGATGTATAGGTCAGGCTGAGAGCCGCCCTAATAGCATTCCCGTATCCTTCGCAATTTTTGAGTTTTCTCTGGAGTATTTCGTTACTGAATCTCTGTTTCACGTGGATATTCAGCAGTGCTTGCTTTCAGCACTCTGGGCTTGACAGTATTTTATCACATCTACATCTACATGGATACAATGCAAATCGCATTTAAATGCCTAGCAGAGGATTCATCGAACCAACTTCACAATTCTCTATTATTCCAATCTCGTATAGCGCTCTGAAAGGACGATCACCTATATCTTTCCGTACGACCTCTGATTTCCCTTATTTTATCATGAAGATAGTTTCTCCCTAAGGAGGTCGGTGTCAACAAAATGTTTCCGCATTCGGAAGAGGAAGTTGGTGATTGGAATTTCGTGAGAAGATTCTGCCGCAACGAAAAACGCCTTTGTTTTAATGATGTCCAGCCCAAATCCTGTATAATTTCAGTGATACTCTCTCCCATATTTCGCGATAGTAGAAAACGTGCTGCCTTGTTTTGAACTTTTTCTATGTACTCCGTCAGTCATATCTGGTAAGGATTCCACACCTCGCAGCAGTACTCTAAAAGAGGACGGACAAGCGTAGTGTAGGCAGTCTCCTTAGCAGATCGGTTACATTTTCTAAGTGTCCTGCCAATAAAATGCAGTCTTTGGTTAGCATTCCCCATAACATTTCCTATGTGTTCCTTCCAATTTAACTTGTTCATAATTGTAATTCCTAGGTATTTACTTGAATTTACGGCCTTTTGATTTGACTTATTTATCGTGTAACCGAAGTGTAACGGATTCCTTTTAGCACTTATGTGGAGGACCTCACACTTTTCGGTATTTTGCGTCAACAACCAATTTTCGCACCATTCAGATATCTTTTCTAAATCGTTTTGGAATTTGTTTTGATCTTCTGGTGACTTTATTTGTCGATAAATGACAGCGTCATCTACAAACAACCGAAGACGGCTGCTCAGATTGTCTCCCAAATCATTTGTATAGATGTCGAACAGGAAAGGGCCTATAACACTACCTTCGGAAACCCCAGAAATCACTTCTGTTTTACTCGATGACTTTCCGTCCGTTACTACGAACTGTGACCTCTCTGATAGGAAATCACAAATCCAGTCACATAACTGAGACGCTATTTCGTAAGCACGCAATTTCATTACAAGCCGCTTGTGTGGTACCGTGTCAAAAGCCTTCCGGAAATCGAGAAATACGGAATCAGTCTGAAATCCCTTGTCAATAGCACTCAACACTTCATGCGAATAAAGAGCTAGTTGTGTTTCACAAGAACGATTGTTCGTTGACTGTGCGTAACAACGAACATTTTTAATCTTTCGTTCTGTGAAGAGCTCTAGTAAAATTTTTAGACATTTAACGAAGCTTTGCTGGTCGTTGTGTGATTTTTAAAATAAATGACTTTGAATTAAACACGCTTCGAACATTATTTTAAGTATATGATGTTAGTATGCAAACCATTTTTTCTTTCAGATCAACGACATATCAGCAGCAGTAACTGTCTACAACATTGACCCTATCGTACATAGAAACCAGAGAGACGAAGGCATAGGTAAAGTTGAAACTGCGATACTACGCGTCTTCCTCGACTGGGAACGCAATGTATGCCACTGATTTGTGTCAGAATAAGTCATCGACATAGCAAGTAGAGCTTCCTCCCCTCAGACATACTCTGAACAATAAAAGAAACCGGCAATATAAATACAAGAACTTTGCACATCTCTGAGAAGTAACTCGAATAACTTTTATAAAGCTCTAGCACAGGTTAATAAAGACATGATTTGTTTTGGAAACGATACATACTGAATACTATGTCATAAAAAAATGGTTCAAATGGCTCTGAGCACCATGGGATTTAACTTCTGAGGTCATCAGTCCCCTAGAACTTAGAAATACTTAAACCTAACTAACCGAAGGACATCACACACATCCATGCCCGAGGCAGGATTCGAACCTGCGACGGCTCTCGTAAAAAATATTCTACCGGTTGAATGGAGACGGTTGTACAAGTACGAACTACAGAAAACATTTATCGTAAATAAACATAACCTTGCTCCTGAAGATTTAGCCTTATAATTCAAATGCTGTATACGAACAGAGCTACATATACGTATATGAATGAATCAGGAGAAATTTGAAGCATTTAACACAGAAACAGCTGCAAGTGTTTGTGGAAAAGAAACCTCCGGCTGTCGTAAAAAAAAAAAATACAGCTTGAGTAGAGTTGGTGATACGCCGTACGAACTAAGGTACGTCGTAGGCGAATATCGGAACTATCGCGAAATAACCCCCTATATGTAACTCAAATGATGACTGTGTTGTATGACCTTATCGAGAAGAAATATATGACATACAACGTCACGTAATCAAGTAACCTCCTCCTAGAAAAGCGTGATATCTTGACTAAGTCTTAGAACTGGCGCCAAAACACAAAAGACAGTATTTTGTTTTTCTTACACAGCAGAGAATAAATAAATCACATGTTGTAAAACTGATGACACGCAATAAAGAGGGTGAATTGAGATTACACACTATGAAACAACGTCACTGAAGCCATTACAATTATGCCACTGATCAAAGTCACTCTAAGATATTTAGGTTGAATTTACGATTGTTTTAAAAACCTAGTTCTTCAATAGATAAAACAGTACGGTTAATCAAATGAGACAACAAACTTACCGTTGCAAAGTTCACGAACAGCTTCCACACCGCCACGGCTCTGAACGTTTTGTTCTTCGTGCAGCGTTGTGCACGGCGGTGATATCACCGTAATTAGGATACGAAAGATGAAAGGAGCATCAATTAACTGAGTTGTTGAACTCATCTTGCTCTCAGCTCTGAGCCTCTGGAATTGATACCTGGAGTTACTACAGGGTTTGTTTCAGTATGGCTGGAACTCCTGCTCGTCTTCTTTCCTTGCTGCACGACAATGCTATAAGTACGGTTTCCGCGGAAATGTCTTATGACGTCATCCATTCACCCATTGTCTACAAAACTATTACACTTTCACTGGCCAAAGACGATTAGTGGAACCATATGCTTCGTCTAGTCAGCAAAAATAGTGTTACGCTTGAGACATTGTGCCAGACGTGAACTCGATCTTGTATTTCCTACTTTACGTGAGCTGACGCCTTGTCTTCTTTCAAGTCTCTTTGGTCTCCGTTCGGCTTCTAACGTAATTGATGTATCTACCTATGATACCCACAGTAATAACTTTGTGGATAATAGCCTTCGCTGATGTGTGTACTTATATTCTTACATCATACTGTCCTGATATCCTGAATATCGTTCAGTAAAGAAAGAATGAACGTAAGGGATGAATCTGTGACTCAAATATGTACAACACGAGCGAACTTGCCCTTCTTCGCACGGTTAGCATGAATTATCAACAGCCAGAATACTTGCCTGGCGTAGCGTATTTTGTTTGCGTGCCAACTTGTAGAGTTATGAAGAAAACTCAGACAATATACACTGAAGCGCGAAAGAAATTGATATAGGCATGCGTGTTCTAATACAGAGACAGGTAAACTGGCAGAATACTACGCTGAGTCGGAAACGCCTATACAGTGTGGTCCATTGATAGTGACCGGGCCAAATATCTCACGAAATAAGTATCAAACGAAAAAACTACAAAGAACGAAACTCGTCTAGCTTGCAGGTGGAAACCAGATGGAGCTATGGTTGGCCCGCTAGATGACGCTGCCATAGGTCAAACGGTTATCAACTGCGTTTTTTTTTTAATAGGAACCCCCATTTTATTACATATTCGTGTAGTACGTAAAGAAATATGAATGTTTTATTTGGACCACTTTTTTCGCTTTGTGATAGACGGCGCTGTAATAGTCACAAATGTGTAAGTACATGGAATCACGTAACATTCCGCCAGTGCGGACGGTATTTGCTTCGTGATACATTTCCCGTGTTAAAATCGACCGTTTACCAATTGCGGACAAGATCGATATCTTGTTGATGTATGGCTATTCTGATCTATGTGCTATGTATGCTGCTCGGTATCCTGGACGACATCATCCACGTGTCCGGACCGTTTGCCGGATAGTTACGTTATTTAAGGGAACAGGAAGTGTTCGGACACATGTGAAACGTCAACCACTACCTGCAACAATTGATGATGCTCAAGTAGGTGTTTTAGCTGCTGTCGCGTTTAATCCGCACATCAGTGGCAGACAAACTGCGCGAGGATCGGGAATCTCATAAATGTCGGTGTTGAGAATGCTACATCAACATCGATTGCAGCCGTACCATATTACTATGCACCAGGAATTGCATGGCGACAACCTTTAACGTCGTGTACAGTTCTGCCACTGGGCACAATAGAAATTATGGGACGATGACAGATTTTTTGCACGCGTTCTATTTAGCGACGAAGCATCATTCACCAACAGCGGTAACGTAAACCGGCATAATATGTGCTACTGGGCAACGGAAAATCCACGATGACTGTGACAAGTTGAACATCAGCGACCTTCGCGGATTAATGTATGATGCGGCATTATGGGAGGAAGGATAATTGGCCCCCATTTTATCGATGGCAATCTAAATGGTGCAATGTATATTGATTTTCTATGTTGTTCTACCGATGTTACTACAAGATGTTTCACTGCATGACAGGATGGCGATGTATTTCCAACATGATGGATGTCCGACACATAGGTCGCGTGCAGTTGAAGCGGTATTGAATAGCATAATTTCATGACAGGTGGATTGGTCGTCGAAGCACCATACTATGTCCCGCACGTTCACCGGATCTAACGTCCCCGGATCTCTTTCTGTGGGGAAATTTGAAGGATATTTTCTATCGTGATCCACCGACAACGCCTGACAACATGCGTCAGCGCATTGTCAATGTAAGTGCGAACATTACGGAAGGCGATCTACTCGCTGTTGAGAGGAATGTCATTACACGTATTGCCAAATGCATTGAGTGTGACGGACATCATTTTGAGCATTTATTGCATTAATGTGGTATTTACAGGTAATCACGCTGTAACAGAATGCGTTCTCAGAAATGATAAGTTCACAAAGGTACATGTCTCACATTGGAACAATCGAAATAAAATGTTCAAACGTACCTATGTTCTGTATTATAATTTAAAAAACCTACCTGTTACCAATTGTTCGTCTAAAATTGTGAGTCATATGTTTGTGGCTATTACAGGGCCATCTATCACAAAGCGAAGAAGTGGTCCAACTAAAACAGTCCTATTTCTTTACGTACTAAACGAATATGTAATAAAAATTGGGGTTCCTATTTTAAAAAACTCAGTTCATATCCGTTTGACCTATGGCAGCGCCATCTAGTGGGCCAACCATAGTGCCATCTGGTTTCCCCTTTCAAGCTAGACAAGTTTCGTTCTTAGTAGTTTTTATTTTCTTTTTTTTTGTTAGACGTTTATTTCGTGAGATATTTGGCCCAGTCACGATCAATGGACCACCGTGTATAAGACAACAAGTGTCTGGCGCAGTTGTTAGATCGGTTACTGCTGCTGCAATGACAGCTTATCAAGATTTATGTCAATTTGAACATCGCGTTAAAGTCGGCGTATCAGCGATTGGACACAGCATCTCCGATATAACGACAAAGTGAGGATTTTCCCGCAACCCTCACCTACCTTGGCCTCACCATTGACCGACACCTCACCTGGATCCCTCACCTCCGCTCCATCCAATCCAAAGCCCACAACCGCCTCCGACTCCGCAAACTCCTCTCTGGCCGGACATGGGGGTTGCACCCCTCTACCATCCTCCACACCTCATCCTCTGTAATGCCAGTCCTGCCTGGATATCTGCCACCCCCCCCCCCCCAAATTCTATAAGTCCCTCCAAATCGTTGAGCGTCATGCACCCCGCCTCGCCTTCCGTATACGTCTCCTGTACCCCACGTGGATCCTCTATGACCTCATTCTTTTCCCCCATCTGCTCTTATTCCTCAAATATATCTGCATACTCTACACCTCCCGCCACTTTGATCCCCCTCACCCCCTGGTTGCTCCGCTCCTCTCCCATCCCCACCCCCTGCCACGTCTTCCCTGTTGTGTAACCCCTACCCTCCATCTCTACTCCCTTCATCTCCTTTCCCAAGGTGGCTTCCATCAACTCCCTCTCCAGGATGATGCCTTCTCTCCCTCCATTTATCCCTCCTATCAACTCTGATCCTCACTCCCCCTCCTTTCCTCTGTCCTTTTCCCGGGCTCCCTCTCCCCCCCTTCCATCCTCTT
This sequence comes from Schistocerca cancellata, assembly GCF_023864275.1. Taxonomy (NCBI): domain Eukaryota; kingdom Metazoa; phylum Arthropoda; class Insecta; order Orthoptera; family Acrididae; genus Schistocerca; species Schistocerca cancellata. Next base: position 715,336,796 of record NC_064630.1, read on the forward strand.
TTTTCCCCACCTCCCCTCTCTCTGCCCCCTTCTCTCCCCTGAGTCCTTTTGCATCTCCCTCCTTTGCCTTTTCCGATTCCCTCTCGCGTCTGCCCGGCCCCTCTCCTCCCTTATGGGTCCTCTCCCTCCTTTGGTTCCCCCCCCCCTTTTCGTTTTTTCCTCTCCTCACTCCTTTTTTCCCCCTCCTCCAGGTCCCCCCCCCCCCACCATCTGCCCCTTGGCTAGTGAGTGTCATCTTTGTGCATGAAAGCAGTTTTTTTTTTTTTTTTTACAGTTAGTGTTTTACAGTGAGTGTTCCGTGTTGTGTGTCTTTTGGGAAGTGTTGCGAACGGCCATCCTACTGTCGCTGGGTGTGATTTTTTATCTCTTGCGAACAGAAACCAGACTGTCGCCATGTTTTTTTAATTGAGTGTCTACTATGTTACTTGTCTGATTCGTGAGTATTTTATTAACATTGCAACCCCTTTGCTTTCTGTTTTAACTTTCCACAATTTTCCGCCATTTTACACCTTGTCACCGTTTTATCGCCTGTTTTTCTTGTTTTTTTTTTCTTCTTCCGTTTTTAAAAAAAGTCTGTAGGCTGTAGAGCAGCGTATTAAGCTGCTGCCAGCCCGCCCCCTTCGGGGGAATTGAAATTCAATAAAGGAAAAAAAAATGTTTTTCCCGCACGACCATGTCACGAGTGTACCGTAAATATCAGGAATCCGGTAAAACATCAAATCTCCGACATCGCAACGGCCGGAAAATGATCCTGCAAGATCGGAATCAACGACGACCGAATAGAGGCGTTCAACGTGATAGAAGTGCAACCATTCCGTAAATTGCTGCAGATTTCAGTGATGGGCATCGACAAGTATCAGCGTACGAACCATTCAACGAAACATCATCAATATGGGCTTTCGGAACCGAAGGCCCACTCTTGTACTTTTGATGAGTGAACGACACAAAGCTTTACGCCGCGTCTGGGTCCTTCAACATCGGCATTGAAGTGTTGAAAACTGGAAATACGTTGCCTGGTCGGATGAGTCTCGTTTATAATTGTATCGAGCGGATGGACGTGTACGGGTATGGAATCAACCTCAAGACTACGTGGACCCTGCATGTCAGCAGGGGAATGTTCAATCAAGTGGAAGCTCTGTAGCGTGTGGGGGCGACCGGAGTGACGAGCGGTTCTAGACGCTACAGTCTGGAACCGCGCGATCGTTACGGTCGCAGGTTCGAATCCTGCCTCGGGCATGGATGTGTGTGATGTCCTTCGGTTAGTTACGTTTAAGTATTTCTAAGTTCTAGGGGAGTGATGACCACAGCAGTTAAGTCCCATAGTGCTCAGAGCCATTTGAACCATTCGTGTGGGGTGTGTGCAGTTGGAATGATATGGGACCCCTGATATGTCTAGATACGAATCTGACAGGTGACCGGTACGTAAGCACCCTGTCTGATCACCTTCATAAATTCATGTCCATTGCGCATTCCAACGGACTAGGGCAATTCCAGCACGACAATGCGACACCCCACACTCCAGAATTGCTGCAAAGTGCCTCCCAGAACTCTTCCGCTGGCAATCAGACTTCCCAGGCATGAACGTTATTGAGCATATCTGGGATGCCTTGCAACGTATTGTTCAGAAGAGATTTCTACCCCCTCGTACTCTTACGGATTTATGGACAGCCCTGCAGGATTCATCGTGTCAGTTCCACCCAGCACTACTTCAGACATTAGTCGAGGCCATGCCACGTCGTGTTACGACCCTTCTGCCGGCTCGGGGTGGCTTTACACGATATGAGGCCGGTGCATCAGTTTCTTTGGCTATTCAGTGTATTAAGTAATTAAATATCATTACTTTCATATAAATTAAGCCAAACAGTCAGTAGACGCCAGGTATGATCTTCGGAGACGTGAATGTTATGTGTACCATATTAAAAAAGCGTTTAGAGTCGGATTTCATTTTAATGATAGGAGCACATCTTGAGGTAAGTAATACACATACTGAATGGAATCATGCGTGTGTGTGGGTGTGTATGTGTGTTCTTAAGGGACTTAACTGCTAAGGTCATCAGTCCATAAGCTTACACACTACTTAACCTAAATTATCCTAAGGATAAACACACACACCCATGCCCGAGGGAGGTCTCGAACCTCTGCCGGGACCATCCGCACAGTCCATGACTGCAGCGCCTGAGACCGCTCGGCTAATCCCGCGCGGCGTGGAAGAAATGATAGGAAAATAAGAAAAAAATCTCCATGATCTACATATTCAGCTCATTTCGGAGCACTTCTCTTGTTAAGTTTAGTACGCACTGGGTTGCGTTGTTCACTCATTGCCGCAGTTCTGTGTCTTGGACTCTTTATGGTTGACTCCTTCACCATACCACGAAAAGATTCACGTCAAAATTTGGGTTTGACTGAAGGAAAGCTGAATGTTTATAGCTGAGTCATCTGCTGCGCCGGTGCAAAATTTTCTTTATAGAAGTGAAGCAAAACTGCCTCTCAACCGGGGAAAGAGGAGCTTGAGTGTAACGTCTAATCTGAATTCCCCTTCGCCTCTGTCGAATCTCCACATCATTGAGAGATGAATACTAGGTTAAAAGGAGGAGTGAAAGCAAGTGGCCTAGATGGGTTTCTTTCGCTTGACAGACAAACACTCTACAACTAGATCAACACTCATGCTTGTATATGAATTTGGTTACTTTTGCCGCTCCTTAGAGTTTTCACGACTGTTTGACACTAGCAGTGGCATAGGCATTGTTTTTACAGTGGTGAGGAACTTTAATTCATTATAATTCAGATAATTTCTATGAAATATTTATGATATAACTACATAAACGTTCCTCAAAAATGGTTCAAATGGCAGTAGGCACTATGGGACTTAACATCGGAGGTCATCAGTCCCCTAGACTTAGAACTACTTAAACCTAAAGACATCACGCATGTCCATGCCCGAGGCAGAATCGAACTTGCGACCGTAGCAGCCGCGTGGTTCCGGTCTAAAGCGCCTAGATCCACTCGGCTACCGCGGCCGGCAAACGTTCGTCGTGAATGAGTGTTATCTGTATGTCAAAACCAGTTCAAAATCCTGATAGCAGTTCCTGAGATTAGCTGCACATACAGACGTGTAATATTACGAAGAAATGTCAAAAGTGCGATGAGAGATTGTGGGAATTTTTCTAATACATTTAATTGTTATAAATCATAATGTCTTCACATTAATAAATATTCTTATAGCAGTTTATTTGAGTTTATTGATCGTTTTCATTATATTTAATTAGTGTATATCTTGTCATCTAAGGCTTACCATGCACCCCAAGTTGGCACAAGTTTGTACGACATTAACTGCAAATTGTCCGTAGTCCATTCTCCCATATAGTTTAAGATTCCTCCAACGCTATGTAGATCTGTAAGGTCTTTCACGAACAGTCTGCATAGATTATATGTCCAAGTTACTACACACTGAAGAGCTAAAGAAACTGGCACACCTACCAATATCGTGTAGGGCCCCGCAAGCACGCTGAAGGACTCCATTAATGTCTAAAGTCGTAGTGGAGGGAATTGACACCATTAATTGGGCAGGGCTGTCCATAAATCTGTAAAAGTATGAGGAGGTTGAGATCTCTTCTGGACAGCACGTTTCAAGGCGTACCAGATATGCTCAGTAATGTTAATTTCTGGGGCGTTTGGTGGACACCGAAAGTGTTTAAACTCAGAAGAGCGTTCCTGGAGTCACTCTGTAGCAATTCTGGACGTGCGGCGTGTCGGATTGTTCTGCTGGAATTGACCAAGTCCGTCGAAATTCACAGTGGATATGAATGGATGCAGGTGATCAGAAAGGATGATTACGTACCTGTCACCTGTCAGAGTCGTATCTAGACATATCAGGAGACCCGATCACTCCAATTGCACACGCCCCACACCATTACAGAGCCTCTGCCAGCTTGGACAGTCCCCTGCTGACACGCATGGTCTATAATTTCATGAGGTAGTCTCCATAACCGTACACGTCCATCCACTAGATTTGATGTTTTACTGGATTCCTGATATTCACGGTACACACGTAAAATGGTCGTAAGGGAAAATCCCCACTTCATCGCTATATCGGAGATGCTGTATCCCATCACTCGAGCGCCGACTATAACACGGCGTTCAAACTCACTTGAATCTCGATAACCTGCCATTGTAGCAGCAGTAACCGACCTAACAAGTACACCAGACACTTGTTCTCTTATACAGGCGTTTCCGACAGTGGTGCCGTATTCTTCCTGTTTACATATCTCTGTGTTTGAATACGCTTGCCTAAATCAGTTTCTTCGGCGCTTCAGTGTAAAATATCAGATTTATCATCTCCATCACTGTTTTCTTGTAATGGCAACAATTTTTCTATGGTAACGGGAGACTTTTAGCACTCAATTTATTCTTCTTTCAGTATTTATTAACGTACCTCTCGGCTTGACAAGCCTTCATTGGACGGTAGTTTTACGACCTGGGCAGGAAATATTTTCGTCAAAGAATACACCAGCATGTTAATAGGTTTGACCACAGAGTTGTTTTACAGAGGGACTACGGTTCATCACCGCGGGGCACTTCCAGTTTAATTAATACACAGTGACAGCAGCCCAGCCTTTGATCTTCAAAGGGTGAATCGTCGCAATGCAACCCCTGTCTGTCTCGGTTAGTTAACTGCGTCATAAAATCAGATTAAAACGAATAGGCTGCCATGTTATTTCGGAAGCCTCGTGCAAATTTTGTCTCGCGTTTCTCTCTTTAAAGAAATAAAATGGAAGAGAAAAAATTTCACCAATGAACAGATATGAGTGTACCACAGGACATGAGTCCTTGGGCAAAGGCTCATTTGATGCTACATGAATTTCGTTTTTTACTTCACATTCTTTATGAATCGCAGTTGAATCAACGAACTTTTGTTTGACAAATGGTGAAATTTCCTTGCAGTGGAACAAAATGAGAATGACATTCAAGAGAGTTTTTCGGTGCAAAACTCGTGGCAGCACCCGAAACCCTTCCACCATTTACTCTAAAGTAGTGGTTCCCAGCTTTTCTGAGAGCTTTTCGCCTGGTCTCGAACAGATGTTAACCAATATCCTCAACAAAGTTTGGTACTTAAGTAAAATTCCGACAGAAAGAAAATTAAATGATGCTCCTGCTTTTAAAGTGACGAATGATGAATAGCATTTAGTTAATATACAAACAAATAAAACGGACATGATTTTATGATTTTATATGTTTTAAACTATGAAATAATGAACCGATGAGTGCCTAATGCTGCTGATTCTTATTTTTTTTAATATTCGATGTAAAGACAGTGAGCACTGATCGTAAGTGGCACTAAAAATTCATTTGATTCCCATCTATCTGTACGTGGTGCTTTTCCTTTCATACCTGAAAATGGAATTCCGTATTCAAGGCTTTTACATGTAACTGTGGGTACTCGTCACCATTATTACAATAAAATGTAACCGGCTTGTGTTTGATTAAAATACCTATCTTCAGCGTGTTGTCCTCGTGGTGAACAAGACAGTGCTCTCGGAACATAGGTAGGTACATGCGACCGTCCATTTCGTTGGATCACTACACATCTTATTTTCTAGAAGCACTTTGTATTAATCACTCTAGCCCAAGTCAGATTGAAGACCATATATGTGCACTGTGTTATGTATAAAAAAATAAAGAAAAAAAAGAAGAAGTGCGAGTAGGACTCGCCCTCTGATATAATTATTTATGTAGATATACGTGTAGGTAACAATAACAGTAATGTAGTGTGGCTCAATGGTCTACTGCAAGTATTTCTACTGAATGCCACTTTGGCAAATCACGTGACCTGAACATACCGCAGTTAACCGACCGCTGAAGGGGGACCGGGGTGCATACTGTATAGGAAGTTCGTTTATAGATTTTGGTGAGTGCTTTTGCAGGTATCAAAATGTTGTTGTTGTTGTGGTCTTCACTCCTGAGACTGGTTTGATGCAGCGCTGCATGCTACTCTATCCTATGCAAGGTTCTTCAGCTCTCAGTACCTACTGCAACCTACATACTTCTGAATCAGTTTAGTGTATTCATCTCTTGGTCTCCCTCTGCGATTTTTACCCTTCACGTGCCCTCCAATACTAAATTGGTGATCCCTTAATGCCTTAGAATATGCCCTACCAACCGATCCCTTCTTCTAGTCAAGTTGTGCCACAAATTTCTCTTCTCTCCAATTCTATTCTGTACCTCCTCAATAGTTATTTCATCTATCCATCTAATCTTCAGCCCCCTTCTGTAGCACAACATTTCGAAAGCTTCTATTCTTTTTTTGTCTAAACTAGTTATCGTCCACGTTTCACTTCCATACATGGCTACACTCCATACAAATACTTTCAGAAACGACTTCCTGACACTTAAATCTATACTCGATATTAACAAATTTCTCTTCTTCAGGAAGGCTTTCCTTGCCATTGCCAGTCTACATTTTATATCCTCTCTACTTCGACCATCATCAGTTCTTTTGCTCCACGAATAGCAAAACTCATTTACTGCTTTAAGCGTCAAATTTCCTAATCTAATACCATCAGCGTCACCCGATTTAATTTTACTACATTCCATTATCCTCGTTTTGCTTTTGTTGATGTTCATCTTACATCCTCCTTTCAAGACATTGTCCATTCCGTTCAGATGCTCTTCCAGGCCCTTTGCTGTCTCTGACACAATTACAATGTCATCGGCGAACCTCAAAGTTTTTATTTCTTCTCCATGGATTTTAATTCGTACTCCAAATTTTTCTTTTGTGTCCTTTACTGCTTGCTCAATATACAGATTGAATAACATCGCGGATAGGCTACAACCTGTCTCACTCCATTCCCAACCACTGCTTCCCTTTCATGTCCCACGACTCTTGGAACTGCCATCTGGTTTCTGTACAAATTGTAAGTAGCCTTTCGCTCCCTGTATTTTACTCCTGACATATTCAGGATTTGAAAGAGAGTATTCCAATCAACATTGTCAAAAGCTACCTTTATGTCTACAAATGCTAGAAACGTAGGTTTGCCTTTTATTAATCTATTTTATAAGATAGGTCGTAGGGTCCGTATTGCCTCACGTGTTCCAACATTTCTATGGAATCCAAACTGATCTTCCCCGAGGTCGGATTCTACCAGTTTTTCCATTCGTCTGTAAAGAATTCGTGTTAGTATTTTGCAGCCGTGGCTTATTAAACTGATAGTTTGGTAATTTTCACATATGTCGACACCTGCTTTTGGGATTGGAATTATCATATCAAAATATGTGACTAATTGTTCCGGTGTAAAAATCAAGCGCCGTAACGACGGTCAGGAACGGTAGAACAGAGAGGGCTGTAATGAAGACGTCAGCCAATAGTATGCTGACCGCCCATCTCTATGACGACACCGCGACAGCAGCGTCGTCTACACGAAGAGGACATAAGCGCCTCGCCGCCTGGCCACGGCCCAGTTGAAGGCTAGCCGTTCTGCGAGCTCTACAGCAGTAATTTAGGAACTGTATTGTTTAAGTTTTATTACGAATTTTATGTACTGAAGAGACTTCTTATTTGAAACTTCCTGGCAGATTAAAACTGTGTGCCGGACCGAGACTCGAACTCGGGACCTTTGCCTTTCGTGGGCAAGTGCTCTACCAACTGAGCTACCCAAGCACGACTCACGGTTGGTAGAGCACTTGCCCGCGAAAGGCAAAGGTCCCGAGATCGAGTCTCGGTCCGGCCCATAGTTTTAATTTGCCAGGAAGTTTCATATCAGCGCACACTCCGCTGCAGAGTGAAAATCCCATTCTGGAGACTTCTTATTTGTCTGTCGCCCATTGCTTCCGACACACCATTCTAAATTCTCTAAGTTAAGTATTTTCATCGCCGGCCGCGGTGGTCTAGCGGTTCTAGGCGCGCAGTCCGGAACCGCGCGACTGCTATGGTCGCAGGTTCGAATCCTGCCTCGGGCATGGATGTGTGTGATGTTGTTAGGTTAGTTACGTTTAAGTAGTTCTACGTTCTAGGGGACTGATGACCACAGATGTTAAGTCCCATAGTGCTCAGAGCCATTTGAACCATTTTTGAAGTATTTTCATCTATCTTATTGTCATAAAATTTCATTAATACCATTTGCTTGAATTGTTGTCTAGCGTTCCGAGAAATCAGGTTTCCTAGGCACCCTACGAGTATATTAGACGGGTGGGCAGGACACAACATAAATGGCTACATCTTTTGACTGCATTGACTTAGATTCTTCAGTTTTTTTCAATCAGCAGGTGACTGTGGACTCTAGTGCCTGACAAAAGTTTCAGCATTTTACCTCTTCCTGCTCCTAAAAAAAGGACAGATAGACAGAGGAAAGGACAGAAGAAAGAACTATAACGCTCCTAACTGCTTCTAATTTCCTTTGACTGGTTCCTATCGCTTTTAATATTCGGTAAAGAATGCTATATGAAAAGTTAATATTTCTGTAGCCCAGCTATGCATGCTATTCTACAGGGGGATGCGAGCAAACAAATATCTGTTATTTCTCTACACTCTGTCAACTAATTTGACCGAGGTTGCGGACATGAAGGATTGGTACGCACAGGAAATGAATACATATATGTTGTTCACATACGTAGATAAATTGTACACTAATATCTGAGAATAAGGGTTGTCGTGACAATAAATGTTTCTATGGATTTTGGTAGGCAAGGTCCCAAAGTATAATTAAAGTGAGGAGGCAGTTTGCCTCCAACAGTTTTGCAAAATCCGTTTCATACACTTCATTTTCGTAATGCGGGCGGAAGAATATTGTAGAAAACTACTGTCTTCCAATTAAATCACTATGTCAACATACTTCAGTGCGTGAAAAGTATGTTGAGTTACACTGAACTGATCATTTGTAACACATATGTAATTTTAATCTCCTTAGTTACCGCAAGATTAGATTAACCAAAAGCTGACATGAACCCATGTGACACACTTTAAATGTTTGTAGCCGCTATTTTTGTGTTGACCGACACCAGATAACATTTGACGGTGTGATATCATAGCTGTATTTTTAGCTGCTCCCTGCCTGGGATGACTGCTGCGATATCTTTGGTGCCAAAGCTTCGTTCACTGTATGATCGCTGGTTTGGAGCAAATACAGCTATGCTAAATTCCACGTGGTTAAATATGTAGGGAAAACAAATGTCACCTTATCTCTCAGTACCACTGTCTTTGTCTTAGATCTCCAACAAACCACGCTGATCAAAACTCTTCCTTCTTCTCTTACCGACAAATATATCTCTTGTCGCCGGCCGGAGTGGCCGAGCTGTTCTAGGCGCTACAGTCTGGAACCGCGCGACCGCTACGGTCGCAGGTTCGAATCCTGCCTCGGGCATGGATGTGTGTGATGTCCTTAGGTTAGTTAGGTTTAAGTAGTTCTAAGTTCTAGGGGACTGATGACCTCAGAAGTTAAGTCCCACAGTGCTCAGAGCCATTTGAACAACTTTTTTTCTCTTGTCAATAAAATTGGCGAGTTTTTTCCATAATATAATTTTGTCTTAGTGATTCGCGTAACTCCCTACACGGCCATCCAAGTCTCTGTCTCTCTGTCTCTCTCTCTCTCTCTCTCTCTCTCTCTCCCTCTCTCTCTCTCTCTCTCTCTCTCTCTCTCTCTCTCTCTCTTAAAATTAACATTAAGCACTGATATCAATTCTCCTATCGGGCTGAGGTCTAGAATTACAATGAAATAACATACACAAGTAAAATACACAAACGTACATACACGTAATTATCACAACACGACAACATACGTAATATAGAAAAACAATACAGAAATGATGAAAATAATAAAAATACAATATAGAGGCGGACATAAAGTCTGGAAAAAATTGGCCCATCAGAGGACGAAATAGTGTTCCTATAAGCGTTCCGATTATACTGACTGACGTACCATGTCCTAAATAAGAACAACATGTTTACACTTGTAGATTCTTTCACATTCAGTAACAGCACGAGTAGTGTGGAGGATCCTAGATTTTTGTTATGGATTATAACTCATTATGATATTTGGTATTCGGTACATACCCTCATTGTAACTATACATACAAACAAATCATTATTCGTAAGGTGAAAACTGACATGCACCACATCATATGCAGTGAAATAAAGCCAAGAGCATAGAGTACACGGAATTAGTTAACGGACGCAAACTGACTCAGTCTTAATCCACGACATACAAATCCTCGATACTTCGCAATGTGTCGAAAAAGAAAGTAGCAGATCAGCTCCATTGAAATACATTACTTTGCAACAGTCCCCGTTGTGACACGACGAGGAACATAAAGCTGACTTTATGTATGAAAATAAAATGTCATACTCCTTTCACCCCCCCCCCCCACACACACACACACAAATAGTAATGTATGGAACAATAATTACGAATGCGTGTTTAATGTATACGATGCTCTTGCTCCGTACAACCTCCTATTTCCGCACCTGCCTGTGAAGTGCATATCTTAATGAGCATTTAATTGGAGAGGCCTATTGCATTCTTTGATTAGACACTGTTTTGAAAAGAACGCCGTAAGCATTCTTCCACACCATTTACTTTTTGGGAGGCGTAAGCAGTACTTCAGCTTCCTCGCAAACTAGTGCCAGATGTGGACTCAATCATTAGCGCGTTTGCTTAAAGTTCTTGCCACGCTCCATTAACCAGAGCACCAGAGAGGCCTTTCCTCAGCGGAAGCGAGAAAAGAAAGAAGAAAAAAATTAAATTATACCCAGAGGGAAAATTGTGGGCAAAAGTAAGTGCAGTTTGGCTGTGGAGTGAGATGAAGAAACAGAGACAAGCTTCACCCCTGGAAGTGGCGGTAATTCTCATCAGACAACTGCTTCTTCTACCACCCCCCCTCCCCCTTTTCATTTCCCTCCCCGTACCCCCTCCTCCCGAAACCACTTTTTTCTCCTTTTTTTTCTCCTCTCTTGGCTCGAAATTTTCCCTGCTACCTTTTGCTCAGCATCTTAATTGCGTTTCTTACGGTCCTAAACTTTAATCTCCGTTTCATTATTCCTGAGCTTATAATTTACGTCGGAGCGATTCTTTACGAGGGCATATTCCCAGCTATGGAATTAATAAAGAGCGTTTGCGGATACTGTTGACTTTTAATATTGTTATTTCGTGCCAGAATCTCGCGCCCTGGGCGGTTCGAACGTGGCGTTCCGGTGCAGCCGGCTTAATGCGCGATGTAATATCCTGGACGCCACGCCTCCGTCAGCGTTCGGCTAGAACGCTGTTTTATGAAACAGGTAATTCGGCTGCGTGGAGTGCAGACGAGATTTCATTGGCAGCGGAGCTGTAACTGTTCCGTTTCGGAGGCTCAGAAGTTCTCAGACGGAAAGTATTAAAACGTCTCAGACACTCTCTCCTGCTCAAGCAATATGGGAGCGAGACGTTATGAAATCAAAGCTGATAATAAGTAACACCATTACTTTATCTCATTCATCAATTTGAATGGTTTATACACACAATAAAAAAAGTTTTGCATTACCTCGGTTCCGAGAGTTCCGGAACCTGTACGGAATATTGGAATAGAGATCAACATAAACATCATTCCCGCCCTTTTTATTGCTCATGGAAACCACACATTGCATGTTGTATCACCATACAGAAACACCTTCAGGGGTGGTGGTCCAGATTGCTTTACAGACCGGAACCTCTAAAACCCAGTAACACGTCCTCTTGCACTGATACATGCCTCTATTCATCGTGGCATACTACCCACAAGTTCATAAAGGTACTATTGGTCCAGATTGTCCCACTCCTCAACGGCGATTCGGCGTAGATCCATTAGAGTGGTTGGTGGCTCACGCCGTCCATAAACAGCCGTTTTCAATCCATCTCAGGCATATTCGATAGGGTTCACGTCTGGAGAACATGCTGGCCACTCTAGTCGAGCGATGTCGTTTTCTGAAGGAAGTTATCCACATGCTGTGTGTGATGGTGGAGCGAATTGCCGTCAATGAAGACGAATGCCTCGCCAATATGCTGCCGATTTGCTTATACTGTCGGTCGGAGGACGGCATTCACGTATCGTACAGCCCTTACGGCGCCTTCCATGACCACCGGCGCAGTACGTCGGCCGCTCGTAATGTTACCCCAAAACAGTAGGGAACCTCCACCATTCTGGACCCGCTGAACAGTGTGTCTAAGGCGTTCAGCCCGACCGTGTTGATTCCAAACACGTCTCCGATGATTGTCTAGTTGAAGGCATATGCGACACTCATCGGCGAAGAGAACGTGATGCCAATCCTGATCGGTCCGTTCGGCATGTTGTTGGGCCCATCTGTACCACTCTGCATGGTGTCGTGGTTGCAAAGATGGTCCGACCGTTTTGGCCACACATTTATAGACCTACGTTGTCGTGTGGAGATTTGTACAAATCCCCTTGATAGATCAGAGATGCACTACACGAAGTAAGCATCTACCCAGGTGGTAGAAGTCTTGTGGAGAGCACCTGAGGGTTTTCATAGGCTAGGCAGTAGTCAGAGTTGCTCTGATGAGCACTCGCCAGTCGATATGCAGCAAGAGAAGGCAAACGGCGTTCAGAAGAAAGACGACTGTAACCTACTGAGTATAGACTGGGATGTCTATGGGTTCATTGCAGGGATACAGACAGACAGTCATGCGAAATATCTCTGAACGCGTTTTCTGAGAACTGTATTGAGCAGCCAGCTCGGCAGCCCACACGCAGTAGAAATATCTCAGACCCTGTAGCTACAAATAGGCCGGACGTTATCGACAATGTCTGTATAGAAACGGGGATTAGTAATCATTATGTCACTATACTAACTGTGATAGCGACAGTTAATAAATAAGTAAAGAAGGCTAGGAGAGTGTTTCCGCTAGACAGACCAGATAAACAGTTATTTCTGTCTCCCTTAGACAGTGAATTGGCATCACTTAAGTCGAGTACGATGGATGCAGAGGAATTACGGGCAAAGTTTAAGCAGATAGTAATTCGTGGTCTGGAGAGTTACGTGCCTAGTAAGTGGATAAAGGATGGAAAAGACGCACCATGTTTTAATAACGAAAGTTGGAGGATGCTGAGGAAGAATAGGCTTTTGCACTCTCGGTTCAAAAGGGAATGCGCAAATGGCATCAAGCTAAGGTTAGTAGAGATTCGGGCGTCTATCAAACGATCGACGCGCGAAGCTACCACCGTCACACGTTAGCAAAAGATCTGGCAGAGAATCCGAGGAAATTCTGGTCTTACGTAAAATTGCTATGAGGGTCTAAGGCTTCCATTTAGTCCCTTGTTGACCTATCTGGTGTGGCACTTGAAGATAGCAAAACGAAAGCCCAAGATTTAGATTTCACGTTCAAGAAACCGTTCACATAGGAGAATCGTACAAACACACGTCATTTGACCATCGGACAGACTCTCGTATAGATGACATAGTAATAAGCATCTCTGGTGTAGAGCAACAACTGGAAGATTAGAAATTAAATAAACAACCAGGTCCGGATGGAACCACAGTTCGATTTTACAAACAGTACTGTACATTGGCCTCTTACCTAGCTTGCATTTGTCGTGAATCTCTCGCCCAGCACAAACAAACAAGTGTAGGTGAGTCTAGTATATAAGAATGGTGAAAAAACAGTTGCTAAAAATTACAGACCAAGATCACTACCTTTGTTTGCTGCAGAGACCTTGAACGTATTCTCAGTTCGAATATAACAAAGTTTCTTGAGACTGAGAAGCTTATGTCAACGAATCAGCAAGGTTTTAGGAAGCATTGCGCCTGCGAAACTCCGCTTGTCCTTTTCTCACATGATATACTGCAAACTATGGATGAAGGGTAACAGACTGATTATATATTTGTGTATTTCCCGAAAGCATTTGAGATGATGTTCCATTACCGGCTGTTAACGAAGGTACGAGTAGGAATAAGTTCCCAGATATGTGAGTGGCTCGAAGGCTTCTTAAATAATAGGAGCCAGTACGTTTTCCTCGGCTGACGAATGGCAGCTAGCTCTAAATGTGTAAAAATGTAAGCTAATGCGGATGAGTAGGGACATCAAACTTGTAATGTTCGTATACAGTATTACTAGTGTCCTGTTTGATACACTTAAGTCGTTTAAATATCTGGGCGGAACGTTGCAAAGCGATATGAGATGAAACGAACATGTGAGAACTGCGTTAGGGCTCAAATGAGTCAAATGACTCTAACCACTATGGAACTTAAAATCTGAGGTCATCAGTCCCCTAGACCTAGAACTACGTATACGTAACTAACCTAAGGACACCACACACATCCATGCCAAAGGCAGGATTCGAAACTGCGACCGTAGCAGAAGTGTGGTTCCAGACTGAAGCGCCTAGAACTGCTCGGCCACATTGGCCGGCCTGCGTTTGGGAAAGCGAATGGTCGACTTCGATTTACCGGGAGAATCTTAAGAGAGAGTGGTTCACCTGTAAAGAAGATTGCATATAGGACGCCGGTGCGACCTATAATTAATTACTGCTCGAGTGTTTGGGATACGTACCGGGTCGGATTGAAGGAAGATATCGACGCAATTTAGAGGCGGGCTGTTAGATTTGTTACCGGTACATTCGAACAACATTTAAGTGTTACGGAGATGCCGCTGGAACTCAAGTGGCAATCCCTTTAGGGAAGGCGACGTTCTTTTGGAGAAACATTATTGAGAAAATTCAGAGAACCAGCGTTTGAAGCTGACTGCCAATTGATTCTACTGAAGCCAACGTACATTGCGCGTAAGAACGACGGAGATAAGATACGAGCAATTAGGTCTCATACGGAGGCATACAGGCAGTCATTTTTCAGTCACTCTATTTCAGACTGGAATAGGAAAGAAAGTGACTAACAATAATGGAGGGTACCCTCCGCCACGTACAACGGTGGCTTGCAGAGTATCTATGTAGATGTAGAAGTCGCTCTTAAGACTACCATCTTATTTCACCAAAGGTTCACCCCCGAGTGACGAGAGCGCGCTCTACCTGTAACGACCTCCCCAGATAGCCGGAAGACAGCAGAGGGGTCCTTTCCGACACCGTCTTAACTACTGTCGAATGACTACCGAAAGCGTAGCCATCTTGGCTACGCCGTTGCTACTACAGCAGAAATCCAGACGCGGTACAGCTACCATATAAACGACAAGTTGAACTTGAACACTCACTTACTCATACAGAGGGTAAAGAGAGAAATTTGGAAGCACAAAATGTACGTAGCATATATAGAATTAGGCGCTTACAGGGAAAACTAGTAGTTTAATGTAGCTATGTACCACTGATTGGGGACTAACACGGAAACAAAACTAAATTACGAATGTATGAGAGCGACAACACGAAATACAAGTTACGTAATATGAAACGAATCTAACAGAGACGTTTCAAACTACTTTAAAAGTCCATGCATAAAACGCCCTTCATACTTTCTTTCTAGGGCTAATAGCTTCCACGTTGCAGTGGGCGGAACGACTGCAGGCTTTTAAAAATAATAATTTATTGGTGTCAAATTAATGTTTATTGCTAAATGAAGTGGGTTAAGAACAAACATTAAATATTTGCGCCAATGTTAGTGTAGTATAGACATATTAAGGGATAAATTGTGCCCTGAGACTGTAACAGTGTAGAGGGAGAGGGTGGAGGATAGAAACGCGGTGGAAGGAAGGCTGCTGGACTGTAGTTATGCACCTCCGTCTGCAAATTAAAGAGCGAGTAGGTTCAAAATGGTTTAAATAGCTCTAAGCACTGTGGGACTTAACATCTGAGGTCATCAGTCCCTTAGTCTTAGAACTAAGTAAATCTAACTAACATAAGGATATCACACACATCCATGCCTGAGGCAGGATTAGAACCTGCGACCGTAGCAACAGCGCGGTTCCGGACTGAAGCGCCTAGAACCGCTCGGCCACAGCGACAGGCAGCGAGTAGATGGTTCTCCAATCTGTCTACTCCATTACGTCACAAGAAGCAATTGCAGGGTGTTTGAAAAAGTTAAACCGAGCCCCAACAGTGAATCTTAGGAATACTGGCGACGCTGAGCCCTGATATGCTAAGAGGGTGTTGAATTTCTACGGGGGCAGTTAACACTACATGTACGGATATGAGCTACTAACAATACTAACGCTTGACATGCATATGGACGGTGTCTAGGTAAATCTCAGTACACACTTGTAGAGTGTGTATGTAATTGTTCTCAGTCATCCTGTGCTCCAGCTGTAACGCTATTCCGCAAATGGCACCTTCTTTCACCACAAGCGCTGCTCCATTTTCAGTTCACTAAAAAACTTTACCTCCACAGCATATCCTGTCTAGGTCTCTTACGTGGGTAGAAACAATAACTCAACTGAATTTTTGTTTACGTAGTTGAGCTGTTTTCAATTTCTTAAGTGAATATTTATTTAATGATATTATGTGAGCTTTTACACTGACACAAAAACAGGAGCACCACGAAGGACTTACGAAAATTGGTCACAAACTGATAGTCATACAGGTATCTACGGAAAATACGGAATTGTTAACTTTGGCGGCCGATGGATAAATGTGTGACGTCGCAGAAAACAGGAGGCATGTAGATCCCACGCGTAAAGTCTTTGCCAATTTTGTTCCGTGTACTCATCTGGAAAGTAAATATGGCTCGTAGATTGGTGCGTGAACGATGTGCATAGATGTCAGCGGCTGAGAGAGGACGTGTAGTTGGTCTCAAGGAAGACCATTCAGCTAATAAGCGAATCCCTCGACATTTGAATAGAAGCGATGTTTGCGATGTTGGCAGGAATAGCTGAACCATGGCGGAAGGAAGCGATCGATCTAGAGAAACGACAGAATGTAAGACCTGAGCAATCTTCAGAGATACACTCAGAGCCCTGGATTCAACATTATCATCGATCCGACGTGCAACTGGTGCTTCAATGATCACAGGGACCAGTAACAGGCTGCTCACAGAAAAGTGGTTGAGCTCCGGCGCCCCTACCGCTGATTACCATTGCCTTCTGTGCACCAAGCGGTTTCCAGTTGTGTCGGGAACATTCGGTCTGGAATCTCAAAGACTGGCGTATAACTGTCTTCAATGATGACTCTTACTTAGAACTGACCTCCGATGACCAGCAAAGACATGTAGGGAGACTCCTCGGGCAATAGTGGGATGCCAACCCGACTGTCTCCCGGCAACGGCCTGCCAACCGGGAGTGATGGTCTGGGGCGTCATCTCATTTCATAGCAGGATCCTTTTGGTTGTCATCCGTGGCATCCTTACAGTACAGCGATAGGCCTACGATATTCTACGCCCCGTTTTGTTGCCCTTCCTCGCAAGTCATCCTGGGCGTGCATTTCAGTAAGATAATGCCGCCCGCACACGGGGAGAATTTTTACTGCTTGTCTTCGTGCCTGCCAGCTCCCATTTTAGTCAGTGACGTCTCCGGGTCTCACCCCAATTTAGAATGTACGGCCCTCCGACCAGCTCGTGATTTATACGATCTAACACGCCAGTTGGACAGAATTTGGCACGATACCCTCAGGGGGCCATGCAACAACTCTTTGAATCAATTCCAAGCCGAGTAACTGCTTGCATAAGGGCCAAAGTTTGACTAAGCGTTATTGACTTGCCCAGTTTCCGAAGCTCTTCCACTTGATTAAATTATCCAGTTTTTCTCAAATTGTAATCATTTGTTTTTCTGTTCATTTACGTGGCATCTATCGATTTCCGTCTCAGTTGGATAATTAGTTCTTGGGGCGTCAATTTTGTTTCTTGGGGTGTATGTAAAATACGTTCCTATAAACAATATCTGAGAAGTGTTTAATTTGTAAGTGTGATGCTGTCAGTAACCTATGTAGTTATGGTGGAAAAGGGACTGGATTGATAAGTGTGGTACTTTTCCGCTGTCTATTGCTGACACCATATTGTAAAGAAAGTACATGTAACTGAGTTGTAGTTTCTTCATGGTGAACTAATAAGTGACCATAAAGTTACTGCACTTCTGTCAGCTTTGATTGTTTTACGGGTAGACGGTGTAAATTTTTTTCCGCTGACGAATTTCTGGTACATGTACAATAGTCTGCACTGAGTCGACCCTACTCGACACAATTCCGCAGTACATCCTTTAAGGTGTGTGACAATATGTCTGATGGGAAGGGAGCCTACAATAGTATTGTGCTCTAATGCACTGTTCGGCTTAAGTTGAGATATCTGAAGTTCCGTAGCACTAAATTACGTCTGGTACTAGGGAGTCAATTTAAGCCCCTTGAGGTCTTGAACTGTGGAAGATCTGAGCCTGCTGTGGTGCACTTGATACCCCTCATGCTATAAAAAGTGTTCCAGCCAATGACAGCGGAGGCTATGCAGTTGACGTTCTCGAATACATATTGACAGCAAGTTACACTTGCGATAGACTCTTATGCATGGTAAACAGGTGAAAGCTTCTGCTGTTGAACTTTTTACACAGTCGCTCACTTAACAACAGCAACTAAGTACACACTTGGAGTACTGAAAATAACTACACTACACAAGTATAAATTCAGTGAGTTTATTTTGTCAGCTCATGTTAGAAAGATGTGCAGGATATACTGGGAAGTTGCAGCATGTCTGTAAATAGAAAAGCGATCAGAGCTAGTTACGGGAAAAGTCGTCTTTCTCAGAAGACCACTGAAGCTGACGTAAGGGGAGACTAATGATCAAATTCTCGTCAAGTAGTCTAGAGCGGTGTGTTGCGACTTAACAGAGATTCCATCCACATACACTTCGGCATTAGTATTATTTACAAATAGTATATGTGTTCCATGTAGTGTTAAACATGCTGTGTGGAAAATACACTACTGACCATTAAAATTACTGCACCACGAAGATGACGTGCTACACACGCGAAACTTAACCGACAGGAAGAAGATGCTGTGATATGCAAATTATTAGCTTTTCAGAGCATTCACACAAGGACGGCGCCGGTGCCTACAACGTGCTGACATGAGGAGAGTTTCCAACCGATTTCTCATACACAAACAGCAGTTGACAGGCGTTGCCTCGTGAAACGTTGTTGTGATGCCTCGTGTAAGGAGAAGAAACGCGTACCATCATGTTTCCGACTTTGATAAAGGTCTGTTTGTAGCCTATCGCGATTGCGGTTTATCGTATCGCGACATTGCTGCTCGCGTTGGTCGAGATCCAATGACTGTTAGCAGAATATGGAATCGGTGGGTTCGGGAGGGTGTATGCAGCTTGCCGCTAACTTGGTGTAATGTTTTGTCTGTACAGAAGTGTATCTGTCGCCTTTATCGCTCTCTCACCCTCACACACAATTCTGTACAATAAAGTCAAGGGCTTAGGTTTTACAATCTGATCCGAAGGTTGCTGTTGTAACCTTTGAATGACACTTCCCCAATGAGCATCCTTTTTCTGTAACTGGGCCATATGCACACACAAATTGATGTAGTACGTCTTATATGGATTTTCCTGCAGCAGCAATATAGGGAATTCTGAGGAATTATTTACTTCAATCTCTTTGGTTAAACCCTGCGGTGACCTTGATAGAGCGTCCGCAATAATGTTTTGCTGCCCTGAGACATGTACGATCTTAAACTGGTATTGTTGCAGAGCGAGAGTCCATCTAGCCAGTCTGGGGTGTAACAGTTTACACGTTTGTAAAAACGTTAATGATTGGTGATCGCAATATACAATAGTCTTCGACCCATATAAATAATAATGAAATTTTTTAAATCCCCAGAGGGACCGCAAGAGCCTCTAATTCTGTCGTCGTTTACGTTCGTTCACAGTTGGACAAAACACGACTAGCAAACGCAATAGGGCAAAAGGTAAGCTGTCCATTTATCTTGCGTACTTGGAAAAGGCACGCACCAAGACCCACATTTGACGAATCTGTTGACAAGTAGAATTCCTCTTGCATGTCCGGATGGTACAAAAGCGGTGCATTTACTAATTGCTTCTTTATCTATTCAAATGCTTCTTGACACTCTAATGTCCAGAGCCAGGGCACATCCTTCTTCAGCAAACTATTCAGAGCTGCTGCATTCATGGCCTGATTCGTTATAAATCTTCTAAAAAATGATGCAAGACCCATAAACCCTTTTAATTGCCTCCTATTTCTGGGTGTTGGAAACTTACTAATCGCCATTAGCTTCTCCTTGGTCGGTAAAATTCCCTTTGCGGCAATTATATGCCCCAGGAACTTGATTCTATTTAGTGCAAAATGTGATTTCTGTAGGTTAGCAGTTATTCCCATGGTTTTGAAAACGTCCAACACCCGACTCAGTAAAGTAATATGCTCTTCCCAGGTCTTCGATGCAATAAGCATATCATCAACAAACACTGTTATCCTGCTTCTTAGTTCTGGGCCTAATGCGTAATCTAGCGCTGCTATAAAAATTCCAGCACTAATGTTGAGTCCGAAAGGAACTACAGTAAATTGGTAACTTCTTCCTACATAAATGAAAGCTGTATATCTCCTTGATACCTCATCCAGCTTGACTTGCCAATAAGAACTCCGCAAATCGATGCTCGTCAAATATTGGACATCCTGGAACCGTTGTAACAGTTCGTCTACGTTTTCCGGATGTGTCCTCACTGGAATTATAATTTTATTTATTTCCCTGGCGTCGAGTACCAGTCTCACAGTTCCATTTGCTTTTGGCACAACCAACAATGGGGAGCAGTATGGGCTTGTAGAGGGTTCGATCAAACCCCATTTCAACATGCGATCTATTTCCTTTTGAACTTGAGCCTTTAACCTCCAGGGAACAGGATAGTAAGTTCTACAATACGTTTTGTGCGGCTTAACGTAGAGATGGCATATGTATCCTTTAATCACTCCTGGCCTTTCATCAAACACGTTTTCATACGCTGATAATAATTCTTTGAGCTGCTTCTTCTGATCTTCAGTGATGCATTCGGATTCATTTAACTTCTCATACACTAATTGACCGAAATCTCCTTTGACTTTGAACTCATTATTCACGTGCTGTTTAGAATTTTGTGCAGTCCTGATTACTTGCACACTGATCCCACTATTATACACTCCTGGAAATTGAAATAAGAACACCGTGAATTTATTGTCCCAGGAAGGGGAAACTTTATTGACACATTCCTGGGGTCAGATACATCACATGTTCACACTGACAGAACCACAGGCACATAGACACAGGCAACAGAACATGCACAATGTCGGCACTAGTACAGTGTATATCCACCTTTCGCAGCAATGCAGGCTGCTATTCTCCCATGGAGACGATCGTAGAGATGCTGGATGTAGTCCTGTGGAACGGCTTGCCATGCCATTTCCACCTGGCGCCTCAGTTGGACCAGCGTTCGTGCTGGACGTGAAGACCGCGTGAGACGACGCTTCATCCAGTCCCAAACATGCTCAATGGGGGACAGATCCGGAGATCTTGCTGGCCAGGGTAGTTGACTTACACCTTCTAGAGCACGTTGGGTGGCACGGGATACATGCGGAAGTGCATTGTCCTGTTGGAACAGCAAGTTCCCTTGCCGGTCTAGGAATGGTAGAACGATGGGTTCGATGACGGTTTGGATGTACCGTGCACTATTCAGTGTCCCCTCGACGATCACCAGTGGTGTACGGCCAGTGTAGGAGATCGCTCCCCACACCATGATGCCGGGTGTTGGCCCTGTGTGCCTCGGACGTATGCAGTCCTGATTGTGGCGCTCACCTGCACGTCGCCAAACACGCATACGACCATCATTGGCACCAAGGCAGAAGCGACTCTCATCGCTGAAGACGACACGTCTCCATTCGTCCCTCCATTCACGCCTGTCGCGACACCACTGGAGGCGGGCTGCACGATGTTGGGGCGTGAGCGGAAGACGGCCTAACGGTGTGCGGGACCGTAGCCCAGCTTCATGGAGACGGTTGCGAATGGTCCTCGCCGATACCCCAGGAGCAACAGTGTCCCTAATTTGCTGGGAAGTGGCGGTGCGGTCCCCTACGGCACTGCGTAGGATCCTACGGTCTTGGCGTGCATCCGTGCGTCGCTGCGGTCCGGTCCCAGGTCGACGGGCACGTGCACCTTCCGCCGACCACTGGCGACAACATCGATGTACTGTGGAGACCTCACGCCCCACGTGTTGAGCAATTCCGCGGTACGTTCACCCGGCCTCCCGCATGCCCACTATACGCCCTCGCTCAAAGTCCGTCAACTGCACATACGGTTCACGTCCACGCTGTCGCGGCATGCTACCAGTGTTAAAGACTGCGATGGAGCTCCGTATGCCACGGCAAACTGGCTGACACTGACGGCGGCGGTGCACAAATGCTGCGCAGCTAGCGCCATTCGACGGCCAACACCGCGGTTCCTGGTGTGTCCGCTGTGCCGTGCGTGTGATCATTGCTTGTACAGCCCTCTCGCAGTGTCCGGAGCAAGTATGGTGGGTCTGACACACCGGTGTCAATGTGTTCTTTTTTCCATTTCCAGGAGTGTATTTTCTGATAAGGCTTTCTTTTTTCAACAAGTCCAACTCAATTTCTTGTTTATTTACATTTAACCAAATTTTTCCTGTTTTAAAATCTATTCTGCATCCGTATTGACGTAGGCTGTCGACTCCGATAATGCAGTCTACCACCAAATTTTTCACAACAAGGAATGTGCTTAATATTGCTACCTTTCCTACTTCTACACTAAGTAGTGACTGCACTTTTACATTCGCCGTTCGAGCCCCAACGGCGCCTATTATTTTGCAATTTTGAACTGGAAAAATTGGTACTCGTCATATATTTCTGATCTTGTTGAATAGAGCCTCCGAAATAACATTTGTGGTTGCAGCTGTGTCTAAAACCGCCACTATAGGTACAGTTTCCTAAATGACTTGCACTTCGGCTACTGCCACCTGTTCCTTATTCTCATCTTGGGGTTCTAAGTCCTCGGTCAATTCATCTGCCAGTAATCGTCCATCATTATACGTTAGCATGGGTACACATATCCTGTTGCCCCTCAACCTATTGTTGACCGCTCCTCCTGGGCACGAGTGGGTCCTTACAAGTTTGTTGGATTTTGATTCACCTGGTGGTTGACCTCATCCGTCACTTCGGTAATTACCGGTTGATTCGCGGATGTCCGTCCCCACTGATGTTGGTTATTTGAGTTTATTCCCCCCGGTTGGTTCCACTTTCTATTACTGTTATTGTTCCAAGCTTGTGGTCTGAAATTCCTTTCGTTCCCCCATACGGGATTATATCGTTTCCCATTCCTGTTGTTCCTTGGATAGCCCCTCGCAAGACTATTGCCGGTATTATTATTGAGATTTTGAGGGTTTTCTCCACTATTTATCGATCTCTGTGCGTTCCCTTGCCTACCATTTGGCGGAGGTTCTATCTCACTATATTGGAATCTGTTGTTACGGGCTTTCTGGTTGTTCTCTTCTATCATGTCTATATGATCTAACGTCGTGAGGAACGACTCCAGGTCTTTTTCGTTGCCGTAAATTAATTGATTCCGGATGCTAGTTGGTAATCTTGCCTTAAGTATGTTTATTATGTCTGGCAAAGGCATAGGTCTGTCCCAATATCTAGTTTTATTTATATATTTTTCAAAATACTTCCTAAGGCTTCCTTTCGAAAAAGAGAAAGGCTCTGGGTAGAGCACCTCCTGCCTTAGGCGTTCCTGTACTCCTTCTGACCAGAAATTTGCTAAAAACGCTTTCTCAAAATCGTCATAGGTCGAGCAAACAGAAGTCATGTCCGAGGCCCAGATCGCCCCCGAACCTTGTATATACCCAGTAACGAAACTGATCTTCTGCCACTCCGACCAATTTCTGGGTAGAACTCCTCTAAAACTTCGAATAAAAACAATCGGATGGACCCCCCTTTTGTCAGTGTTAAAAATCTGAAATTGCCGATGCTTTATCATTTTTTCTTCGGCATGGCAAAGGCTTTCGTAATCTCCGTCAGATAAAACTTCACGCGAACAACTAGCTCGTGGCAATTTAATATTTGAGTTACTAACACGAGTCGGTATCGTGTGCGAATGTGCAGTAACTGGCTCTATAGTCGCTGGCAACTTCTGCTGCTGGCCTGTATTCATTTGTTCTGAGCCTTGTTGTGAAACGCGTATCGACTCTGCTATCGTTTGTTTCCAATGCTCGAGATCAGCACCTAACTGCTGTCGCACTTCCTCTAGTCCTTTCGCAAACAAATTCTCTTCCTGTTTGCCGCACAGACTCTGGAATGCTTCTTTAACATTTTGCTTAACGTTTTCACACATTAGCCTTTTGTTTTCTAATGTGATTTCGGATAATTTACCCGTTAATACATTAATCTGGTGGTCTATAATGTCTTGACGTTCTGTCAGATGTTCCACACTTTCCTTTAGGTTCGTCTGCGTACGTGCCAATTCAGGAAGTTGCGCAATTGCACTTGACATGGCATCTTGCTTTTGTACTAATTGCGGAATCATTTCCACCTGTTCGCGTACGGTATCTATCTTAATAGCCACGTACTCCTTCATTTCTACACGTACGCGTTGAGTAGATTCCTCACATTGAGCTTTAACCAATTCGATTTGTGCAGTTAATTTTCGTTCCGTCTCTTCGGCCTGATCTTTAAGTTCCTTTGTCTTCGCCTCTATCCGTTGTTCTAATTCGGAAAAACTGTCATGATAACTGCTGATAATCTCAGCTTTCAGCTTTTCCTGCCCTTCCGTAACTGAGGCTAACTTCGTATTCAAATCATTTTGCCCTTCATTCACTGCGGCGAACTTCGCGTTAATGTCGGTTTTCAAATTTTCTTGCCCTTCAGTAACTGAGGCTAATTTTGTATTAAAATGGTTTTGCCCTTCAGTAACTGAGGCTAATTTCGCGTTAATGTCGGTTTTCATATTTTCCTGCCCTTCAGTAACTGAGGCTAATTTTGTATTCATATTATTCACGGTCTCCGTTAACATCTGCATCTGCCTCATGATAATGACGACCAGTGGGTCTAATCCATGTTGGATACTGGCTGTTACATCTCCAGCCGTGTCTACCGGGCGTTCTATTGCGCTATCTGTAGCGATCAGTTCTACAACACTTCTTACTATATCATTATCATCAGTGCTCACAGCTGAAGGCTGTTGCGTGTTGCTCTGCTCTGCTTGACTCATCTTAAACATTGCTCTAGTTAAAACCATATAAATGTTCTACAGTCAGGATGTATATATATCTCCCTTCACAAGAATACTTCTGTGGCTACCTTGTTATATTACTTATACAGGTAAATGCAACTAGGGCAGATCAATCAAACTACTTCTGTTATGAACACAACTAGTAAATGTTCAAATCTACGTCTACTACGTCTACTTCCTCAATACTAGCTAGCTTAAAAAATATAGATCTGGCTCCTTTATCTACGTCCAGCGTGCTGCTTTTATTTGTAGATCAAATAATACGACTGCGAGTATTTCTTCTCTTTTCCACGTTAAGTTGTCTCGGCGTAGTTCACATGAAACAAAGAACAAAATTATTTTAACAACGTCCAAAAACGTGTCCTGTCACGGATTGGCCATTCTAATGAATTTTCTTACTGTAATTGATGAAAGTATGTGTGTGTGTATGCAGCTTGCCGCTAACTTGGTGTAATGTTTTGTCTGTACAGAAGTGTATCTGTCGCCTTTATCGCTCTCTCACCCTCACACACAATTCTGTACAATAAAGTCAAGGGCTTAGGTTTTCTTATCAGGCTTATCCGTGCAAAGACAGACAAAAAAATTATACTAATGGGAGGATTCTGAGTAGCTTCTAGAATTCCATTCGCTCTCTCTCTCTCTCTCTCTCTCTGTCCTTTATCTGTGTACAGTTAAAATATAA
Organism: Schistocerca cancellata; assembly: GCF_023864275.1. Classification (NCBI taxonomy): domain Eukaryota; kingdom Metazoa; phylum Arthropoda; class Insecta; order Orthoptera; family Acrididae; genus Schistocerca; species Schistocerca cancellata. Next base: position 715,362,576 of record NC_064630.1, read on the forward strand.
GTTACATGAAATCAGCCTAGTAGAATCTCTGGTGGAGCCCTTCGTCTTAATATTCAGCGGCTGGCTTGCTAGAAATGATCTTTACATACGTTATTATTATTAAGCGCTGCATTCAGTTGGGAAAATCGATCGTTTGAACACTTCGTTCAGTTTACGACAGATCTAAAATTTCAGATGTGGACGAAGCTTTTTTGGACGATTTCAAAAAAACTCAGAGATTGTAGGCTCTCTTCGTCACAGCTGAAACTTCCCAATTAATTACAGGGCCCAGACAATCATCAATGATTCAGACAGAGAACGCATGCGTCATTCACTCTAGAATAAAATGGTCACAAACCTTATTTCTGAGGAAAATTGTATATGGAATCCATTTCCGTACATGTTCCGTTTCCGTGGATTTTAAGTCTCACGCAATTTACTTTTACAAGTCCTTCTTTCTCTTTATCTACCACGCTAGCGGCACAAACTTTCCTGTCTCGCTTTAGCGCGAAGAATAGTAAATAAAAACTCCTTTAGCAATCCGAAAATCTTTCAACCGATACTTTCCGAAGCTGTTCCTTTCTCTCTCTCCCTCTATATAATGACCATGGAGCATACATCTCTGTACCTCTGTTGTTCCAAAGAATAAACGTACTAGAAAAATACCTTGGCGTCGACGAGCTGTCGGCGCATATATTACTAGAAAATCTGCTCAGATACTTTTCAAACGTAAATAAATGTGGATGATTTGATTGACCATTATTAATTATTGCGGGGTAGAGGGTAATTTTCCGTGGGGAGATTACAAGGGTAATACGGAACGCTGTGCTGGATCCCAACGAACTCGTACAACTAGCAGTCGAGATGACAGGCATCTTATCGGCATGGCTGTAACGGATCGTGCAGCCACATCCCTCGGATGGGGACGTTTGCAAGACAGAAACCATCTGCACAAACAGTTCGACGTTTGCAGCAGCATGGACTATCAGCTCGGAGACCATGGCTGGGGTTACCCTTGACGCTGCATCACAGAGAGGAGCGCCTGCGATGGTGTACTCAACGACGAACCAGGGTGCACGAATGGCTAAAAGTCTTTTTCTCGGATGAATCCAGGTTCTCTTTACAGCATCATGATGGTCGCATCCGTGTTTGGGGACATCGTGGTGAACGCACATTGGAAGCGTGTATTCGTCATCGCCATACTGGCGTATCACCTGGCGTGATGGTATGGGGTGCCATTGGTTACACGTCTCGGTCACCTCTAGTTCGCATTGACGGCACTTTGAGCAGTGGACGTTACATTTCAGATGTGCTACGACCCGTGACTCTACCCTTCATTCGTTCCCTCCGACTCACTACATTTCAGCCGGATAATGCACGACCGCATGTTGCAGGTCCTGTACGGGCCTTTCTGGATACAGAAAATGTTCGACTGCTGCCCTGACCAGCACATTCTCCAGATCTCTCACCAGTTGAAAACGTCTGGTCAATGGTGGCGGAGCAACTGGCCCGTCACAGTACGTCAGTCACTACTCTTAATGAACTGTGGTATCGTGTTGAAGCCGCATGGGCAGCTGCACCTGAACACGCCATCCAAGCTCTGTTTGACTCAATGCCCAGGCGTATCAAGGCCGTTATTACGGCCAGAGGTGGTTGTTCTGGGCACTGATTTCTCAGGATCTATGCACCGAAATTGCGTGAAAATGTAATCACATATCAGTTCTAGAATAATACATTTGTCCAATGAATACCCTTTTATTATCTGCATTTCTTCCTGGTGTAGCCATTTTAACGGGCAGTAGTGTGAACCACCCCCAGGGATGTCCTCGCACTGCATCGCCAGTGATTCATAAGGTTCACTGTGGTGGGTTGGTATAACTTTTTGAAACACCCTGCACTTGCTTAGAGATCCACGAGGAATACGCGACCCCGCGACGAGCTAGCGACGTCACATCAGTGGCCTCAAGGCCCGCGAGGAAAACAGGTCACGATGCGTACATCACGAGAGTATTCCTGAGCTCGTTTGTTCGCGCAGCTCAGTAGACGAAATGCGTTCCTAAACCTGCTATCTTGTAATCACACACATCCATGCCCGAGGCAGGATTCGAACCTGCGACCGTAGCAGCAGCGCGGTTCCGGAGTGAAGCGCCTAGAACCGCTCGGCCACAACGGCCGGCAACTTTGTTCTGTTTTGTCGTGACGGCATTACGTCGGAGCTTAGTGAATTCGAACCTGAGCAAATTTTTTATGCTGTTATGGTGTGTGATTCCATAACAAACGAGCCAAAGTGTTTGATGTTTCAAGAGGCACGTATCGAAAATTTTTACCACATACATGGAAAGAGCAAGAACATCATCCGCTAAGTCACAACGCGGACGGAAGTATGTTTGGAGTGATCGTGACAGATGTTCATTAAAGAGGATTGTGACGAAAAGAGGGCGATAGCTGCAAAAGTCACTGCAAAAATTAATCTCGCACTCATCAAGCCTGTCAGCACCAGAACAAGAAGGGAACAGAAGCAGGAAACTGCAGGTCAAGCTCGTATTCAAAAATCTCACATCAGCGGGGAAAACGTGATTCAGAAGCCATAAAAGCTGGGCTATAGTAGAATGTCATTTGGTCAGATGAATCTTGTTTCACACTATTTCTAATATGTGGCTGAGTTTACGCCCCAAGTGTGAAACATAGCGGGGATTCGGTATTGATTTGGGCAGCCACACCGTGTTATTCCATGGGCCCCATGGAACACTGCAAGGTAACACTACTGCCATGGATTATGTGACCATTTTGGCTGATCAGCACGACTGTCAGGTTTTTTCAAAAACAAAAACAGGATTGTTTACGAAACCTAAGCAAAACAAACGTAGGTCTAAAATTCAAAATACAGTAAAACAAAGCACTGAATTTTACCGTATTATATTTACAAACTCGTTAGTTGCAACTTCCCTTCTTTCCATTCAGAAAACGACGAAACTGCAGGCACGTAAATGAGTAATTTAGCTTCACCATTAATTCAGCTTCTAATGTACCCATTGACAAACGATTTCTCTCAACTCGCCAAATGTTCCTCATGAGCCTGAAAATTCTTTCTGGAGCATACTGGAATGAACTATAGAAAACACGAAACATACGGTTTTTGTTGTGACTTGGC